>NW_017971499.1:273620-370454 GCF_001883845.1 Diplodia corticola
GGGCTGGGAGGAACGAATCGGAAGGTCGGTCCAGGGATGGTCTCAGCACTACTTTCACTTTTTCCTTCTCAGCTCCGCGCCGCCAGCGCATTATCGTGGGTATATTGGATTGGAGCCGGTTTCTGCGTGCGGAGGCCGATCCGGTCGCAGGCCAGACCACCCCCACCCTCGCCAAGTCTGCTCACTGGAGTCTCTCTCTCCTGCACGGGAATTATCTGCGCAAGCTCCGTCGGACCTGCTTTTGATTGGCCTTAATGTCAAACAGCACTCCCGTCGGTCATTTATCGAACGCATCAAGGCATCGTGCTTACTGCCATCTGCCTTTTTCTTCTCCATCAAAAAAAATTTATGCGCGCAGCAACTTTTTCCAGATTGAAAGGGGGAGAGAATCCCGCTATGCCTGGGTCTGCGTCGGACTTCCCATAAATGCTTAGCTGAGGCTCCGTTTAAGCTTATTTTGAGCCCTGCGCCTTCACCATTCTTTCTTTCTTTTTTTTTTTGCCACCCCTTTCAACCGACCATCTTCGAAGCTTCACCTAGGACCTTATGGTTGATTGCTTTACTTTTGCTTCGTGAAAGCGCACGCCTCGGCCGACGACAAAGACCGTTCAAACGATAACATGCCTGGTACATTTGCTTGGTCATCTCGCACAACGCATGTATGTACGTACACCCCACGTCGGGATGTTCGCCGCGTTTGTGGGCGCGTTCGCCGGAACGCTAGCACTGGGTGGTACCATGCGGCACTCGCGAGGGCCTGGCCGAGCATGGCCGAGGGCCTGGCCGAGCATGGCCGAGGGCCATCCCGGCGAGGTTGCATGGAAGTTGCGGTACGTGGCGACGCGGGGCTTCCGCGCCCGGAGGCAGTCTTGATGCTTGCTACGTCATTTCATCCCGGGCTTGAAGCCCTCGAGTCTTGTTAGTGTCGGATAAGGAGCGTGCTCGATTGGCTTTGTGATTTCGTGGGCCGTAACCGAAAACGTGGTTGGATAGACTACCGCTAGCGGGTGGCGGCGGCGGCGGCTGCGAACGTGACGAATGACGGCTGTGCTTCTATAGTAGAGGTATAGTGTCGTTGCCAATCGATTAGGGGTGGGTGCTGCGGAGGATGGTGTCGCGCACGAGCGAGCGCGCTACCTTTTTTGGAAATAACGTTGGAGGATTCGCACGCTAATAAGAGATATTCCGTCATAGCTCCCCGTTCAAATAATGAGTCCCATCTCCCATCGTAGCCGGGACCTAGGCTCATCAGCCGCTAGAGCGACTATTAAGACATGTTAGTCAACCTACACTTACTGCGAGGCTCGCGTACTTCCCCGTGCGAAATAGATGCGCGCACAGAACCTCATGCAGATAAAAGGAAGAGCGGGTGATCGATGGAGGAAGAGATGGGGCTGGCAAACTGTATGCTTGAGCGGTCGAGGGCGGACTTAACTGAGCCCAATAAGGCTGCTACCATGATGATGATGAACGAAGAAAAGACTTTCAGCAGGGACCCAGATGGTCAAGCGAACCTCGGCCACGTCCACCGAATATTCTATGCATTGGTCGCCAGTGGTATCAGTCCATGATCGCCTTCGCCAATATCATTAACATTGGAACATTACGCGAAATGGACGGTCGAACCGAGAGGCACGACGGAGCATACAATACTGCTACGCCACACCGTTGTCACCAGGGGAGAGGACGTGTTCATTGCGATCATCATGTTGAGGGGTGATATTTCCACTCCAGAAAATCGGCACTCATTTCGTCGGATGGTTAGTTGGTGGCGAAGCCGATCGCATTCAATCGATGTTCGCAGGCTAGGACTAAAGCCGGTTCGCGCTCATTACCCGAGAACCTACGACTTCACCCCAGAGTTTCCCTGAAAGTTGCACGGGCTCCGAACACAATGCTTCATCGCACAGAATAGGTTTCTGGAACAGCTTTACCGCTCACGGCCCGCAAACAGAAACCGTGTACATGAGGACGAGCCTTGGCCAGGATCGTTGGATGGTTTAGCGGCGACAAGAAACACTGCAGGGGAAAAGGGGCATCCTGAGCTCAGCGTGGATACTACAAGGTGACTGAGTCACATTCAGTATTCTCCGTTAGGAAACAGGCAAGATGCGGATCTGAGACAGGGGCAGGTTGCTGCAAATGTTGAAATCGCGCATTGGTTCGAACATGCCGTAGCCGATGGGCGGAAACTTTGAGCACATTGAGAACGTCAGAATGAATCGTACGAACAATGCAGACAAGGTGGGTTTCTAGAGGCAAGCAGAGACATCGGTTACATGCATGCATGGGTTGGTGCATTTGTATGGAGTCCAGGAGGCGTTCATCGCCCTGGACATCCTCGACAAAGGTCTCTGTTTGACGAATAAGCCAAAGACGTTATACCATAGTAGCAATGGAATGCAATGGCTTTTTCGTGGGTCAACGCAATGCCCCGCCGAAGTCGTTACCTGTCTCAACCATCCTTGTATTCTTCGTTCTCCGACAAACAACATGGCGACTAAGTCAAAATCGCGTCGCAACCACGGATACCTCACCAGAATGTCACAGCGAACATTGTCTCCTTCCATGTATCCTTCCGTATCGCGTGGCAGTGATTTGGCCATATCCTTCGCTTTGCTGAGACGATGAACTGGGATACAGTTAACTTGGCGAGCCGACACCGGCCGGTGAGGCAGTCTAGAGCAGTGCGGACAGCAGTGCGGTAAAGCTCCAACGCCAGGGGTGGCGACTGAAGGCTCTCTCAATCGCGCTTAGACACTGCGAGCAATTCGTTCCAAGTAACCTCGTGTCTCAGCCAGTGTGTCTCGGTCTTTCATCGTTATGCCCAGACACGATTCGGCACCGATATCGTTCACTCGGTAGTGCTGTTATGATATGTGGAGAGCAGTGCAAGCTCGTCCTGCGAGTCGAAGAGGCGTTGAAGGTAGCGTCACCTGTGAGGATGGAGCGGTCAGCCAGCTTGTAGCGTCTTGAGCGACCGAATTGTCGCAGATAGAGTGCGTGTCGTTGAGGCAATTTTTGCACGGCTCGGAGTACTTGCTGCTAAGTAAACGTCTTCGCTTCTCTCGCTGATGCTCTTGTGCTGGTTCTGAAGCTGCTGCTCGCTGTTGCTGTCGCTGTTGACTGAGGTCATCGGAGGTTGTTTCCATGCTGATGTGACGGCATTTGTCGGACGGAGCGATCAGAGGCTCAGAGCAAGTGACGGCCGGTCGAGCAAAGTGTAGGTCAGCGTGACGCGGGACTGTCTCAGTAGTGGCGGAAGGGCGGGGATGGAGTTTTGTCGAACGCGCATTAGCGGTTGGAGCTGACGGAGGGAGAGGTCCAGATTATCGGCACAGGGGAGGAAGTGCTTTAGAATGTCAGAGATGGACAGGCGCTTACCGGTGACCTCGGCGTTGAAAGCCCTCACCACCCAGCTTTGCCATGCGAGCGATGATGGTTTCTTCATCTTTGGCCGCGCAAGTGAAGATCATGACGGCGCACTTGTGGGAAAGCTGCGCAAGCTCGACAGATGTGCCGAGGAATGGTCGGCCGCCGCCGCTGTTGCTGCCAGCGCGAACGATGGTGCTGGCAAGGTCGCTGGAGCGCTGTCTTGCGTGTTGGTAGGTGTTGAAGGCTCACCTGCTGCCTCTGGCTGTGCATGTTGGAGCGGATGAGAGGACACCCGGGTCATTTGCTTCACGGAGGTCGCCGCAAGCATGCTCACAGGCTCCTAGGCACTGTTCTACAGCTGTCGCCTCCTGCTGCAGGTGCGACTTTGCAGCTGCTTGCGCATCCTTGAGGTACTCTACATAGTCTTCTCGATAGTATGCTGTTGGCTTGCGACGAGCGCATGCTGCGATGGCTGGCAGCACATGGTGGTGCCTCCCTTGACTCACCCTCCATTATTACCTCCAACCAAAGCCGTCGCGGTGGCGGTGGATGACGTGCGTGGCCCCTTCCCACAAAGCTCCTCTGCGCCTGCCTCCGGTACACTGAGCCTGCCTCCGTTACCCGCAGCATGCAGCACGATTGGCCCAAGCCTGTTGCCCCCCGAACGGCGACCACTCCCTTTCCGGTTAGCTCCCGGAACCGATCAGCTGCCACTCTCGCCGAAAAACTTATATAAACCCCTCTTCCCTTCGCCCCCAAGCTCTTCTTTTCTTCTTCAGCTCTCTTTGCCTTTTGGCTTAGATCAAGTGTAGTACCTGTTCTTTTTAGATTAATCTCTAGAACGCCCCTACGGGGGTAGACTACTTTGCTTGTTTTTGGAAACGGGTCGGTGGCCGCTGAGCTCCGCTCATGTCACTGATCACAGTGTCGCTCGTATTGCACTGCTTCGGGCTGATGCGAACCATCTTTTTCGTTGAGCGACCTGGCTTGAACAGGTCCTTGAGGAAGGAGAACGAGCAGGAGCAGCAGCAGCAGCAGCAGGAGCAGCAGCAGCAGTAGTTGAGGCTCAAGCACAGCGCGCAATGGCGGCGTAGGCATGCCCGACCGTTCGACTACTTCGTTCGCCGCGACCGCGCCGGCCTGAACCCCCCAGAATCTGCTCCGACTCTCATACCAGCCGCGCTGTCGCCAACCGAGCCTTTGGAGCTCACCGAATCCCTCCCCAAGCTCTGCGGCGACAACCATCTACTCCTCACCCAGCTCGTTGCGCGCAGGGGTCCTCAGCTCACAGCTAAAGTGGTCGCTCAGAGGCCTCCGCGCTCGAGATGATGATCCAAGTCGAACCTCTTCAGGTGCGAGGCACCCTGTCAAGTGTCAAGCTCCCTCCAATGATGCCGTCATTCTGGTACATTTTCCCACTCCGCGCTCGAGCAAATTCTGCTGGCAGCTGGTCATGGAAGGCGGCAGCGCTCCCATTTTCGCCAGTACTCGCAGTTCCGCCGCCTTCGGTACGGGAGCGCACAAACCAAACTCGCATTTTGGACCAGTCTTCCTGCCGTAGCAGGAGCGGGACGAGAGTATGGCAGCGGTCGGAAGCTCTGGCAATAGCACCGCCACCAAAGCTACCGCGCACCGCTGGGAGTACGTCTTCCCACCATGAGACACAACACTCGGCAGTGAGCTGTATCTGAGGCTGACCGAGAGTAACACGAACAGAAACACCAGCATTCCTCGTGGCCCTCACTGGCCAGTTCGCCCGCACCCCCCGCCTCGAGGACGACGACGCGTCCGCTGCCAAACCCATCGATTAGCCGGCTCTGTCTGCGTACGGCGTGGGACTCGCCGGCCACCGTCGATCTTGGACATTCACGAGCGCAAAAAGAGCCTTCGCAGCGCACCACGCAAGCTCTAGGCACAGGCACATCATACCAGGCGGCACTATCTGGCTGCCAACCCCATACATGGGCATCACGGGCTCCAAGAAAGCTTACGGTCTGGTGTCGGGCTCACCTATGCCTAATGGCGTTCATGGCTGACCGAGCAGAGCGCTGGACTGACTCAGAATGCCAGGACACATCCATCTGGAACATTGGTGGCGCGCTGGACGGATACCTCATTGTGGAGAGTCGGCGCACTGAGTAGCAGACCAGTTATTTGGTTCGCATTGTGACGACTGACGACAGCGCCAGCAGTAGCGGATTCGCCTCTTCCTCTGGAGACAAACGGATCGCAAGTACAAACATCAAACTTAACTGGCCAGTACCGAGTCTCGTTGATATAACCTTAGGGCTGCTGACGGAGCGACTCGCTTTGCTCCAGATCTGGTCGACCTCAGCGCCAATGAGCAGCCGAAGCTACCTGCCTCGCAGTGGGCAGCACTTCTAACACCTTGCGGACATATTACAAGAAGAGTGAGGGTCTGGCCACCTATCGCGTGGCTGTTGCAGTCCACCTTTGCTTGTGCTTCGAGTGGCTCATGGAACACAGGTCAGACCACCCACAGCGGCATATTGCGGAAATGGCTATGTCTATCGTTCAAGTAGCGCCGCATGATTAACATACCTGCCGTGGTTTGATACCATTGTAGATGCTGGCAATAATGAAGAAATTTGGCGATCAGGGCACAATGTCGACAGGCAGAATCTCTCTGTTTGAAATTGCATTGCTGTAGTGCTGGAGGGGCGGCCGATGGATGTGTTGGCGTGCGGTCGCGAAGATACTATCAGCGCTCCAAGGAATCTACACCGAAGGAATCAAAACAAGCGAAATGGATACAAGCAGCACCATGCTTCCATAAAAGTGAAGCTGGGAGAAGGTTGTGGAAGCGTAGCCGCTATAATGTGGATAGGTATTTACATACCTGTGTACATTGTATATCGATCCTCACCGCTATTTGCTTTCTTTCAGCCCCCACTTATTGTGACTTGGCCACTGCCAGTTTCTCCTTTGCCCCCACCGCCATTCAACGGAAACAACTCAGCCGTGGCACAGCCTCGCTATTTTCATCGCCGTTTGTAGGTACGCTGTCGAATCAAGTTTCAGATCTCACCTTTTGAGGCTTGGGATCCTCCAGGCAGCAAGCATTCATGAAAAACCAGCATGCAGCTATCTCGTACCTTTAATAGCCCTCTACATCCAGCTACTGTTGTTCAGCTATCTCTCTCGTAACCGACTTTTCCTTCCAGCTCCGCAATGGACGTCTCCGGGGCTTCTCTTTATTATTTCGACCGCAACACCGCCCTTGCATATATCATCTCTTTCGCAATTCTGGTTTCGAGTGCCGTGGTCCTGGGATCCCTATGGCGCAAACCTCAATTAGAGAGGCGTCAGAACCTCTCCTTGCCACAACGGACGAAGGATCTGACATGGCGTCTTCTCATCACTCCTTCGCCGGCAATGCTGCCAGCACCCCTTACCAGTGGTGCACTTCGGATTGCATTGGAGAAGAAGTTGGGGCTGTCCTTGTTGGATTCAAAGCTCGTGCTCGCGCCGGAGAGCGACCGATACTGCGCAACACTCTCGATGAAATGTCAACAGTCGCCCTTTGAGCTTGGACAACCCTTTGATTTGGAGATAGACATTGGCGATTGCTCGCAAATATCAGCCAAGTATGCTCGTTCTCAACGCCATGGTAGCCACTCTTGCTTATGTTCGCGCGTACAGTGTGACACCGGACAACACCTTCATTCGCATGACTACGCTGTACGATGGCACGCAAGGTAACAAATACGCCAATCAGGCTGAAGCCGTAGAGTAGGTCAAAACTTTGGAGCCTCGAGTAAAGTGTTGGATCTAAACATGGTCCAGTTTCATCGTGGTTCCAGGCCTTTCCAGCCATGCATTCGGCTCGTTCAAATCTCCCCGCGACGCCACTGAAAACTGGCTGCGAGACTACCTCCCTACCACCCTGCCCAATATCCGTGTCCTTGTTTACGGATATGATTCTCATCTTCTCACACATGAGGGCAAAGAATCAATCGTAGACCATGCCAAAGGACTGCTTGACTCCATCCGTTCGCATCGTCAGGATCCACAGGTATGCACATACAGCTACCCCGATCTTCACAGTCGCGGTGGCTAACGCATCGAAGACGGCACATCGGCCTTTCATATTTCTTGGACACAGCTTGGGGGGCTTGGTGATCAAACAAGTACGTGGCGCAACTCGCTTGATCAGCATCGACTGTTACTTACAAGCCGGCAACCCAGGCTTTGACCACACTGAGCTGCGAGATAGGCCGGAATAAACAGGACGAACAGCTGTTCAAGGCTTGCTATGGGCTTCTATTCTTCGGTGTGCCCAACCTTGGGCTTCGCCACGAAGAATTGCTCGGGGCGGTTATTGGCAAAATGCCGTCCGAAAACCTTATTCGGGACTTGATCGTGACGAAGGAATCCGAACCATCAGCCTTCCTGACTGCGCTGTCGGAGAGCTTTGTGACTTGCTGCAAGCTGCAGGAGTTCAAGGTTGTTGCATTTTATGAGACATTGAACAGCAATACGCTTGAGGTTGGGCCATCTATGCTATGAGCGTTGTTGGATACAGAGTGCTGACAGTCCAGCAGCAGAACCCTGACGGTAGGTGGGCCAGATCTGGCCCAAAAAAGCTCATGGTCACCAAAGCGTCCGCCACTTGGATCCACGGGCAAGCCAACTCTCGTAAAGAGATTCCGCTTAGCACCGACCATTCCGGCTTGGTGAAGTTTACTGGAAGAAGCGACCCCCAGTATACCGATTCGGTGAAGTTCCATATCGAAGAGATGGTGAAAGCTGCGCCTTCGACAATCAACGAACGCTTTTCCCGCATGCACGGTACGTGATTGTCTCTTTGTAGTTGATAGCAACATAGACTCATAGCTACAGGGCTTTCATCGGACCAACGTGCCGTACTGGACAGCCTGAGGCTGGATCCGGTTCACGAGATACGCGACGGAAAGATTGACGATCCTTGCGCGGATACGCTTAAGTGGTTCTTCATCGATTCGCGGTTCCAATCGTGGCGCGACTCCCCAGAGGCACCTTGCTTTTGGGTCTACGGACCTCCCGGCCAAGGTAAATCCGTGCTCGCAAAGTCTCTGACGAGTCATCTCGAGAAATACGCGAGGACGCGTCCGGCGGAGAACATCGCAGTTCTCAGTTTCTTCTGCTACGGCCAAGGAGAGCAATCCCGCCGGCCTACAGACATCTTGCGGTCGCTGATCATTCAACTCATTGACTGCAAAGAGCTCTTCGACTACCTTCCGGAACGTTATCGTCAGGATCCCGCCACGTTTCGCGGATAATCCCTCAGTCGGCTGTGGGAGCATTTCTCGAAGATGGCATTGGACGACCGACACCAACGCATCTATTGTGTGGTCGATGCGTTCGACGAGTGCGACCAGAACGGCGACCAACGTTCCGATCTCTTGCGAAGACTTGTGAAACTGTTTTCGAAGGACAACAGCCGCTTGAAGCTCTTTATCACAAGCCGGCCTGGCGAGAGGGACATCGAGTTCCACTTGAGCTCCAAGTTCGTGCTCAAGTTCCCGTTGAACGCGCAGAATGCGGACCTCGATATTTATGTCAAGTCGAAAGTCGACGATCTTCCCGATTACCTGTTCACCGAGCAGCTCAGGGAGCAAGTCCAAAAGAAGATCTGTGCACAGGCCGGAGGCACGTTCTTGTGGGCCTCGCTCGTCATGAAGCAAATCGCGAAGCTGGAAGCGCCAAGTATGTACGAGGTCGAAAAGGTGTTTGAAGAAAGCCCCAGCGAATTGGATGATCTCTACTACAGGCTTGTTGCTAGGTTGACGGCGGTTCCGGTCTGCGCCAAGGTCTTGGCCTGGGTTGCGTATGCCAAAACGTGAGTAAAACATATCCATGGCTCGCAAGGAGGACAGAGCAGGACGGCGAAGACTAACAAGAGGAAACCCATAGACCACTTACGGTGGACGAACTGAGAGACGCCATAAACTTCGATCCCGGACAGCGCCAGTACAAGAGCTTGTCCGAAATGGCCAAATACAGGCCCACCATCACCGAGGAATGGATTCGCCAAAGTCTCGGGACACTCCTGAGCGTCCAGAAGAAGAATGCCCCCTTTTATCCCTTCTTAGAAAAAGACTGCGTGTTCTTCATCCACCAATCCGTCAAGGAATTCTTCCACCACCGCGCCGAGACCCCCCTCGACAGCTGCGGCGCCATCGGCGGCGTCGGCGTCGAGCCCGACACCTACCTCGCCCGCACCTGCCTGTTCTACCTCCACGCCGAAGAGTTCCGCGAAATCGGCCAAGTCTCGATGGCGGACTTCACCCGCTGGGTCCGCGAGGCCAGAGAGGGCGAGGCTTCCAAATTTCTCTTAAGATCACTCATTGACGAGTTCCCCAAGCTGTCCAATCCGCAGAGCTTCCCGTTCCTGGCGTACGCGAGTCAGAGCTGGTACAAGCACCTCAGGACGGAGGAGCAGGTGGAGGGCGAGTGGGACAAGGTCGAAGCCCTGCTCGACGACGAGCAGCCGTACCTGGCCGTGTGGATCCGGGGCCAGTGGGAGAGCGGGAAGTCGACGTTCCTCAAAGACTTGTATCGCGAGGATGGTCGGGGTGTGGGTGTACGGCCTACGCAGGTGGCGATCGAGCTCGACATTTGCTGGTTGACGCGGAGGATCCTTGACGGGCGGATCGCGGGCGAGGGATTCGGCCAGGAGCAGATTGTCGAGATGGCGCGGTTCGCTCCGGAGTCGTTCGAGTACCTGTGCGCCAACAGACAGGACATCCGCCTGCCGAAAGCCGTTCTCAGAGCACTTGGGAACGGTCATCATACTAAAAGAGGGATAGAAGTGCTACTGCGGACGCGCACAGCGGAGTTCGAGATTACGGAAGAGATGCTCGAGATTGCGGTGGCAGCGGACAACAGCAGCGAGGGGTGCGCCGACCTCGTCAAACTGCTCCTCGAGAAGAACAAAGCCCTTACCGTCGCGGACAAGTGTCTGCGGGAGGCGGCACGCAAGCCTCGGAGCGAGATCCTAGAGTTGATATTGCGCCGAAGGGGCGGAAAGGTGGACATTGTGGATGAACTTGTCATAATCGCGGCCGGTGAACACAGCGGCTACGAGGCGCTGAAGGTACTGCTGAAGTCCTTTGGAGATCGAATAACCATCACAAAAGATCTCCTCATCACGGCATTGTATTCCTGTAGTGTGGAGGTCTTTAGATATCTGGTCGAACAAGCTGGTCCCGAACTTAAAATCACCGAAGACATACTCGTGGCGGCTGAGGGAGTAGTCTACTTAACATCAAATGAGATGCTGGAGTTCCTCCTAGAAACGAAAGAGAGCGAAATCGTTTTCACACCCTGGGTTCTTCAGGCCTTTTTGGATCGATGCCAACCCAGGAGTGGGAAAAGTATGACGCTAATCTTCAATCAGGACAATTGCCCGGTCCAGATCACAGAGCAGGTCATTCTTTCCGCCATAGAGTGGAGCAAGGATACAGTTCCGGACGCATTGCGGTGGGGAGAGGAAGTTGTCGACATAATGGAACTTCTGCTCGTGCAGAAGCACCAAAAAATCCAGATGACGGAGGAACTCATGCAAGTTGCAGCCAAGAAGTTACCCCGCGAGCAAGAGATGAGATCAGCCGTGGCGATGATGCCTGCGCCAGTCGATATCACCGAGGGTATAGTAACAGCGGCGGCAGCAAATGAGGAATGCGGCCAAGCTATTCTCAGATTTCTTTTTCACTCGGCTTCTACCCCGGTCAAAATCACAGAAGGCGTATTGAACGCTGTTGTCAACAATCGACGGGAAGGAAAAAACATCCTAGAGTGGATGCTCCAGGAATACCCCGACCGAGTTGACATTACTCGAGGCGTCCTTTTCGAGGCCGTGCTCAACCCTAGGGAAAGATATCCCGTCTTCTCCCTTCTGATGGATCGCGGTCTTGTTCCAGAAGTTGACATGGAAGACCTGTTCCAGGCCTCGGTAATGACTTGGGCAGACAGCATGGAGATTTTCGGCCATGTCAAGCGAAAAATGGACCGCTACCCCAGCTTCTCCGGTCAGCAAGACGTGGAGAAACGCAACAAAGCGGCCATGGAGACCACCAAGCTCCTCTTCAAGCGCCTCGACACGGACCGCAAAAGGACGGAGGACCTCCTGATTTCCTCCGCCGGAGACAACGCGGCGTCTCTCATGCTCCCCTTAGTCTTTGACGACATGACAGTGGCTCCGCAAAGAGGCCACGAGTTCGTCAAGTTCCTAAAAGGCGCCGGCTTCTCTACCCACCTCCTCGCCGTCTCCAGCAGCAAGAACGCGGACTGGGCCAAGATCCTCGACGGCTTCTGCCGCATCGCCCACCAAACTATGGTGGTCCCCGACCGCACCCTGATCGACGCCGCAGCCAGCGACTGCGACCCTCCCGTCCTCCCCATCCTGATAGGCGACGGCAGTCCGTGCATGCAAAGCGCCGACCTGGCGCGCTCCATGCGCTTGGCCGCTGCGACGAACGGGCAGCTCGAGACGCTAAACCTCCTCTCAAAGCGCTCATACGGCAACGACGACGACGACGACAACCGCTCATCCCCTGACCGCGAACACGACCGCCTCGTCGCCGTTGCCCAGCTCTGCGCTGCATCCAAACGAGGCGACGATGGCACCGTCGTCCAACTCCTCACCAGCGCCGACCCACCGCCGCCCGATGTCCCCAGCCACCTCAATCGCGCTCCTCTCTGGCACGCCTGCGTCCGCGGCCACTTCTTCGTCGCGCGCGCGCTGCTGCGGCGTCAAACGCGGAGGAGGATGAGGGTGGACGTCGGGCGCGTGGACGGCATGGGGCGGACGCCGCTGCACTGGGCGGCGGCGCTGGACCACTGGCGCATCGTGGGGCTGCTGCTCGAACACGGGGCGGACCCGTACGGCAGGGATCGGTTGGGGAAGACGCCGTTGGGGTTGGCGAAAGAGTGTTCTGCGGATAAGGCGGAGTGTGCGCTGTCGTGGTTTGAGGAGGAGTGGTTGCTGTCGTGGGTTGAGGAGAGGGGTGTGTTGAATTACCGGATGATTGTTGTTGGTGGTGGTGGTGTATGGACGCCGCTGCATATAGCCGCGCGCGGTGGGCGGGCGGCGATGGTCGAGATGCTGCTCATGAGGGGCGACGACGCGGGGGCTGCAACTGCAACGCGGGAGACGCCGCTGCATCTTGCGGCGCTTGGTGGATTTGTTGAAGTGGTGCGGGCGCTGTTGGCAAAAGGAGCGGACGTCGAAGCTCGGGACGAAGACGAGCGGACGGCACTTCATCTGGCGGCTGTTCGTGGTCATGAAAGTGTTGCGAGGACCTTGCTGGACCACGGGGCTTGCGTCCAGCCTGGCGATGACCGCCGAATGACGCCGCTACATATCGCCTCCCTGGCCGGCCATGTGGATGTGGTGAACGTCTTACTTGAAAAAGGAGCTGATGTGAACGCTCCATTTGGGGATCAAGATACACTTCTACATCTTGCGTCCCCAGTGGAGAAGGAACGCGCGATCGAAGCACTTGCCCAGCATAAGGTCTGTGTGAGCGCTACTGAGGAGAAGAAGCGGACGCCACTGTCTATGGCAGCTCATGGCAGCTACATGGAAACTGTTGAAGCACTACTCAGCGAAGACGCTGATGACAACGCGCAGGATTTCCATGACCGCACAGCTCTTCAATATGCATGCGAGGCCGGAGATGAAGCCGTAGTGCGGATCCTGCTGTGGCACAAGGCGAACATCGACGTTCTAGACGAGCACGACTTGTCTGCACTGCATCTTGCTGCACGCAAAGGACATGAGAAGGTCGTGAAAATCCTACTCGAACACGGAGCGAACCCCAACATCCGGGATTGGGATGCGCTGTTCTGCGCCGCGGCTCACAGCCATGAGAAAACCGTTAAACTGTTGCTAGATCATTCAAAGGCTGCCGGAGACGGAACCACGCCTCTGCACTACGCTATTGGATACGACCTAGACACAGCAAAGATCCTCTACCGAGCGGGAGCCGACGTCAAGGCCAGCGCCAATGACGGGACCACAGTCTGGCACAAAGCAGTACAACACGGACAGCTCAACGCCGTCCTCTGGCTGACAAGCATCGAAAACGGCGCGCAAATCAATGCCGTCGACTCCGAACGCCAAACCGCCCTTCACCTGGCCGCGCTGTACGGCCACCACGACATCGCCGACGCACTGCTGCAAGCTGGGGCGTCCCACGGTCTCCAAGACACCACGGGGAGGACCCCGCTGCACTGGGCAATCTACGCGGGCCACGACGCCCTCGTCGAGCTCCTCCTGACCCGCGGAGCAAACACCACCGACATCTCCGACGGCTGCGGCAAAACCGGCTTCGAACTGATCCAGCAAGCCCGCGGCCTCCACTCGCGGGTCCGCCACCTACTCCCAGAACACATATAGAAGCGCCTCCGAATTGACGCCAGAACCACGCGCCAGCGCCAATGCGCGCAGACGCTGGCGACGCGCTTCTTGGAGATGCTGCCTGGCCGCTCGACGTGGCCGCGATGTCGGACTGCGGTGGCCATGGGTTCTTGGAGGTGCCTGGGCCGGACTTCCCCGGGCTGGGCTCCGAGACTGTGAATGCAAAGGGCGAGACGAGGGAGGGATGGCTGCGGAGGATGGAGAATATACCTGCTCGCAAGCGAGGAACGGGTGGTAGGGACGAGTTAGCGTAGCTGAGCCATGTGGGTGACACTCGGATCCTCTGTCTGCATTTTTACAGCTGTTTTGTACACATTAATACACACCTCTGATCAATATGCATGGTTCCCGAATCGAAAGACCGCAATGAAGTCTGCTTGAGAATTACTTGCAAAATCCCCACTGGCATCTTCGAGAAAGATGACATACAACCGCCCCGAAAAAAAGACATTGATATCATGTTGCGGCACACACACGCACACATACACACACACACATATATACACACATACACACATACACACATACACACATCATAATCACTCCGCACAAGCCTGTTTCCCATAAGAAAAGGGGATGGTGGAAAGAAGAAAGAGAACGAAGCCAATAATAATCACCAGCAAGCAATGCAACACAGCACAACGAGCAAACGAAAGCAAAAAAAAAAGGACACCGAAAAATACCAGGAAGAAATCCGCAGAAGTTCAAGCGAAAAAAAGAATATGTACATACAAATAAGCAAACAGATAAAAACTTGTCTTAGCTTCCGTAGAAGGTGCTAGCCGCCATGAAAAAAACAAAAACAAAAAAGCCGTTGAGCTCATGATCCGACCGAATGATCCGCGAATAACTACTAGTAGTCTTCATGCTTTACGAGCAACACCTTAAAAAAAAAAGCGAAGCCTCTAACCCGAGCGAGAGCAAAATGGACCCCGATTTTGCTACAGTAGCAACTCTCTCGCTGTTTCTCTCATTCCTGTACATTTTTTCTTCCTCCCCTCCTTCCCTCTTTCTTTTCCTTCACGATCGAACCCCCTTTTTTGACAAGAAGAAGAAGAAGAAGAAAAAGAAAAAGAAAAAGAAAAGCTAGACGACTTCCTTTCCCTTCTCTCGTCCCGTACCTGTAGATCCCCGGAGCCAGCAAGAATCATCAGCAAAACACACGCCTTTCCTTCCCTCCTTCCTTCCCTCCTTCCATCTTTTCCCCCCTTCTCAGTGGTTGTTCAAGTTCATATGCATCAAGGCCTCCTGCGGCCACTCGTCGCTCTCAACGCTGCTCCGATTGGCGACCCTCAGCCCGCCGCCGATGCGGCCGCTGTCGCCGCCGCCGCCATCGATGTCGGCCGGCAGGCTCAGGAAAGGCTTGCTCGCGTAGCTCGGCTGCGGTGCGTCGTCCTGCTCGTTGTTGCTTCCTTGCTCGCCGCCGCCGCCGCCATAGCCTTGCTGCTGTTGATACTGTTGCTGTTGCTGTTGCTCCTGGTGCCACGAGGGGTCGTACTGCGGTTGTCTTTGCCACTGTTGTTGTTGCTGCTGTTGTTGCTGTTGTTGACCCTGATACAGCATCTGCTCGCCCATCATGCTCGGCCGCCTGCTCTGCTGGATCGAATTCTGGCCGCTGTGCGTGTAACTGCCGCTCTCCCACACGCTCGCCATGTCGACGGGCGAGTACTCCATCAAGCCGCTTCCCGGGCCGACGGCCGCGGGGGGTTGCAGGTGCGGATACGCTTGTCGGTGGTGATGATGCTCCATGGTGGGCGTGCGCGCCACGTCGTCGCCCTCGCCCGGCGTCGGCACCTCCTGGATGCCCGGCTGGAGGTCGAAGCCGGCCTGCTGCTGCTGCTGCTGGTAGATCTGCATGGGCGACGCCATGCCCGGGTCGGGCAGGGCCGAGGCGGACGTGACCTTGCGGAGGCTGCTGGGCCGCTTGATGCTGCTGCCGTTGCCGCTGTTTTGCGACTGCTGGTGCATCAGGCTCATGTGGCGCGCCGCCGCCGTGTTCTCCTCGGCGACCTCGGTCAGCTGGCTGTCGGCGCCGTCGGGGTCGCGGATGCTGAATTGCGCGATGGTGCGCATCTTGCGCGTCACCCAGGTCGCGAGGATTTTGCCCCGCTGCTTTTCGCCCAGTCTGGAGCGCGGGAAGTCTCCTTTGGACACGAACGCGACTATGTCCGTGACGATGTGGTGCTCGTTGAGCACGGCGTTGACGATGACGGGCACCATTGAGGCTAGGAAGTTCTTGCGGAAGATCTCCACGAGGATGACGATCATGCCGCCTGCTTGGAACACGGCACTATTTGTCTGTCAGCTCTGGGTCCGTCCTGGCCATGACGCGCGGGCCGATGACTTACCAGCCTCCCGAAACGATGTTGCGATGGCATCGCTCCACCGAGTATTCGATATCCATGGGGAAATGGCTCAAACCGTTGACCTCGAAGGTCTCGCCGATGCTGCCCAACACAAACAGACACTGCATGTCCACCATGGTGCCTCCTGGGCCAATGGGCCTTGCCACGTTATGCAAGAAACCGAGGTCTCCAGTACGCATGTACCTGACGTTCGGGTCGCCATCAACGGTTCGACCGTTGAACCTCTCCAGATCGAAGATGTCCTTCGAGCCGTAGAAGCTGTGAGCATTCGCTTCTGACTGCACCCATATTTCACCATACTCTCCGTTCAGGCAAAGACGGTTTGTTTCCGGGTTGACAATGGAGATCTGCGTGCTGACGGGCACCATGCCTGAATCTTGGAGCAGCAGGCTGAAAGGCTCCGTGTCAGGATCAACGGGGACAACGAGGCCCCGGCGGAGAGCGTTCATGTCGAGCCACAGCTCGATGGGCTCGATGCACATGTATGAACGAGAGGCAACCATGGGGTTCAACACGTGCGAATAAATGGTGTTGATCGCCGTCCTCTCCAGCCCGGCAGCTGCAAAGTGCAAGCGCACTTTCTGGTCTGTCCGAAGGTCAGCAAACAAGCGCGCTTCAATAGATGGTCACAGCGAAGACTTACAAACATCGACGCGTGGTCTACCATCGGTCGATATCATAAGGTTCTTGAGCTCGTGCAGAGCAGCGCTCTTCCCAGCATGGTGGCCCATGGCGAAATCCAACATTTGGCTGGTGGCGTATGTGTCTTTGATCTTGTACCGCGACAAAGTCTGGAAGAGAATGTTGGGGTTTTGCGCAAAGTCCACGGGCGAGACCAGATACGTCGGAGCCGCTACGGATAATGTTAGAAATGAAAGCGCAGACGAGTGCGACGAGCTTACCCAAGAATATGCCCATGAGGCAAGTGTGAATGAAACCCAGGCCAATCGTACTTCTTACGCAACCAAGAACTGGTCGTGTGCTCGTCATCTGGCAAGTCTCCTTTTGAACTTTGCAAAGCGCCATAAGAGTATCGTGGCCTAGTTGCACAGCAACTCGTCTTTGGTCAGGTGTCCAGTACGTCCATATCAGAACCGGATAGCCGGTCTGGACCCATGCAGGCCGGATGGTCAAGTTGAGCTCCCGGCAGCCTTGCGACTGTTTCGATGGCTTCGAGGTGTTGTAGGTATGGGGCATGCTGACCTTCAAGGCGGTGGCCGTCTGTTTGAGGTGCTGCGACACGGCCTTCATCTTCAGCACATGGTCGACTTCGTTGTTGACAATGATGGCCTTGATCCCATAATCAGCGACCATGTGCAGAAGAGCGGGCGCATCCTCGCCGAGGCGGTTTTGATCCAAAATCGGCATCGGAATTGCCACCAGGCCGAGTACGAAGCAGGCGTGGATCGCATACACAAAGTCCTCGGAATGCGTGTACATCAGGACCAGGTGATCGCCAGGGATGACCTTGACCTTGTTCTTCAGGTAGATGGCGACAGCCGCAACCTTCAAATCAAATTTGCGCCAGTTGATGCCCTTGCCCTCTTTTCCTCTACCGTCGATTGTGCAATAAGCCAACTCCTCTGCTTGTCTTGATACGCGCCATTGCATAAGATCGTGAATGTTGCTGAACTGGTTGAGCGGTGTCGATGTACGGTCGTCAATGACGACTTCACGGTAGTCGACTCCCGAGTATTGCTTGTCTTGCATCATGAGCATGTCCTGACGAGCGGCGGTCGAGAGCGCAGACCAGATCCCGCCAGCAGGATCGTCTCCAACAGGGAGATTCTGGACAGATCGCTCAACACCAAACTTGACGTGGACACAGGGAAGCTCTCCGCTATCGAAAGCTTTTCGGCAAAGCATGTTGCCAATTTCTCTCCGTCCGTTCTTGACCACCCTAGGCAATGTGTTGGGAGCAGTCGTCATGACACAATAGACACGGAGGTGATGCTCTTGATAAAGGACGTCCATGACGCGCTCGGAGAGCGAATCCAAAAAGGCAATATCCAGTTGGCGTGGCGGGCCGCCTGTCGTGGTTGGGGCTGTTGATGCAGACTGAGTCTCGACCAGAACAATGGGGAGATATTCGCTGTTGACATGAGAGTCGAAAGCGGAGCTGTGACGCATTAGTCCTGCGCGCACTCCAGCAGGATCAAGGGTAGTGACTTACCAGTCGTATATCTTCGGCACCGTCTTCATGATGCTCACGACGAGGTGTTGCACGAAGAAATAGCGATGCTCCGCTTCTGACACGCCATGTTCGACCCATTCGACACGCTGCCGTATCCTGTCCTCGTACAGGCCCAGAACGAAGATCTTGCCTTCTATGATACAGCCCAGCAGACCGGTGCGCAAGAATTCAGGCTCAACGAGCACAGGGGTGGGGTTCCCCTCCATGAACCGGTAGGGGCGCGCATGGAAAATGCTTTCGGTGTGCTTGGGCAGTGCCCAGAACCCACCTGACAGAGAGGGCGAATCCACCCAGATTTCGCCAATCTGGTAAGGGGAGCACAGAAGATTCGTCTCGGGATCGACGAGTGCCATGGTTGCGTCGGGAATCGGGTATCCAAAAGCGCCGACTCGGATGGTGCCGGGCTCATTGGATCTTCTCTTCACCTCTTCGCCCATGGCGAGAACGATGACCTCGTTGGTCTTGAGGGCTTCCTTGTCAAGAAGGGCCTCGCTCAGCTCCGTGCGACTCTTTTGCTTGTGCGACTTCTTTGCCGTTGCACCGCCACCGCCAATCAAGCTGCTATAGCCATTGGAAGCCGCCGCCTCGGTGGCCTTGTCTTTGCCATCCTCGGCGTCTTCGGGTTCAGGGTCCATGCTCAATGGGCAGCCCATTCTTTCTTCGCCACCAAGCCAGTCCCTGATTGAAATGATCATGCCACCGTGTTCGGGCAGGCAGAGCATAGGCGCAACGAGCTCGCGCGCTCTTGGATTCCGCATCGGACGGAGCCACCGGTCGGCCAGGACTTCGTGGAACTCGCAATCAATGGTCAAGGTGTCAATAAGACATATCTTGACAGAAGAGAAGTTGGGTTCGGTGTTCTTCTTGAAATTCCTGGTCGCCATGGGGTCCTGTTGGTAATTATATGCCGCCCGCTTCAGACCGGGGTAGTCTGCGACCATGATGGTCGTCCTGTACTTGGAAATGAGGTGCGCATACAGGCCCGGAGTCTCTACAGTCTTTGGCTCCATCCAAACGGTCGTGTGCCCGCCGTACACGGCATGGAGGACGCCCAGAATCATGCCGGGCCCGGAACGGGGATCCAGGTAGCTCAAGAAGACTTCTCCGCCGGTGCTCCTGGTTTGTTGGTTCGGAACAATGAAGTTGCCGTTCCTGTCGCGGAGATTGGGATTGAACGTGTCCGCCTTCTCCTTCTGCTCGCTGTTGTTGATGGAAGCGACTATGGCGCTGATGCAAGCCATCTGGTGCATGATGGTGCGGTGGCTGAGCACAACGCCGCGCAGATCTCCGGTAGGAGCACGAGAAAACTCGATGTAGGCCAGATCTGGGACCTGCAACGGAGGGACTTCGTCTTTCTTCTTCGGATGATAACTGCCAAATTCATTCGTTTTCCACCACTCGACGCCTGTGGGCCACTTCTGGCGCGAGTTGCTGATGTCTCTCTGGAAAGCCTTCAGGTTGTTGTCTGTGGTCAGCGCCAGATGGGCCTGAGTAGTGGTGAGAAGCAGACTGAGTCTGTTGTAGTCGTCGACACTGTTCATGGGGACGGCTACGACGCCGGCAATAAAGCAGCCCAGCAGCGCAGTGGCGAAGTCGATGATCTCGCTGTCTCGATAGACCAAGGCAACGCGATCTCCTCGGTATAGATTGCTCTTGTCACGAATGACCTGTGCGACCTTCTCTGCCTTGCTGCACAGCTTTTCCCAGGTGATGGACGCCGTCTCTTTGCCCTTGGAATCAAGGACCCAGAAAGCAGCCTGCCTTGCATTGGTGCGCCCGCGATGGCGGAGCACGGCTCCGATGTTATCGAACTTGGACATTGGCACGTTTCCGTTATGCGGATCGTACACGGCAAAGGGCACCTCGCGCGGTTCCAGCGGCAATTGGCACTCGACCACGCTCGGGGGAGGAAGCTCGTGCTCGCCCAGCATGGGCGGGGGAATGACGGCGGTTGGAGAGAAAGCATCGCCCGACGAGTAGCGATTGGGCCCCCCATAGCTGTCCCTAGACGGATCCTGCATCTGGGCGCCGGCAAAGTCGGAGAAGTAGCCTTGCTGGGAATCGAGCATGGTGCTCAGGCGGCTGGTGCCGCCGGGCGACTGGTCGTTATATGTCGGGTGGGTGGCGGGGTTGAAGGCGAAGTCGGAGTTCATCAGGGTGCTCGACCGCGAGGGATTGCCGTACATTTCGGGCGTCTGCGGGCGAGGAATGAAGGCGTCATTGGCGTAGGAGGACTGGCGTTGCACCATGGAGTTGCGCACGCCCAGCTCCCGTTCCTGGAACCGGCCCACCGGGGTGGGCGCCGGCATCTGGCCGGCATCTGCGCCGGGCAAGTATCCGCCGTTGGGGCTGTAGGGCGACTGGGCCCGCAGCGCGCCGTCCTGGGGCGGCAGGCTGATGGCGGGAGGCTGGTAGGCGGCAAAGGAGCCGGCTCGATTGTGACTGTCGGCAAAGGAACTGGTCCGGTTGTCGTTGTAGATGGAGAAGGTGCGGCCCTGGTCGAGGCTGGGGGCGCCCGACTGGATCGAGAATGTGCGTTGGGCATTGCCGTCGCCGAGATACTGCGACAGCAAGAGGGTGCGGCGCTTGTCGTAGCTGGGCAGACGTCAGCATTTCAGTGTGGTCGCGCGCAGGGCGGCGGTGTACGTACCCCTTCTGGGTAATGTCGCCCTCCTGCTCGCGGGCACCATGCTGCAGTCAGCCTCAGATTCGGCGGCGCAAGGCGGGGGACGCACCTCTAGCTCGTGGTCGAGCTCCGCCAGCTGGGCCTGCAGCTCAGGATTCTGGGACTCGGCCATGGTGGCATGCGTCGCTCGGGCGCGGGGGTCGGGGCAGTGGTGCGAGCGGCGGGCGCGTGTTGAGGGTCATGGACGGGCGGCGCAGGGAGAGGGGCTGGCGCGTCAATCCGATGGGGCGCGGGCTGGGGGGCGGGCAGCAGTCGCATCCACGGTCATACGCCAACGGGCGCCTTTTGGGGGCGTCGGGAGGATGTTGGGGCAGAGGCGACACGAGACCCTGGGGGCGGATGCGAATGACGTCCGCGTGGGCGTTAAGTGAGCAGTTAGTGCGAAGTCTGAGCACCGCGCAGAGATCTGAGGGAGCGGCAGCAGCTATCGCGCGCAGCTGTGGAGCCGGTACCTCACTAGAACATCAGGGGCGCTTCTAGAAATAGAGCTGCCAGCCGTTGGTCCTCGAGCCCGGCCCGCCTCCCAGCGCGTCTCCTTGTCCGACGCGTCCTCGGCCACCCAGCCCTCAGGAACTGCAGTGCTGTGCCGGTGCCTTGGGCTTCCGCCGTCCGCTGCCAGCCCCTCACGTGATTGCTAGCTCCGGCGCTACCTGGGCTGGTGCTCACTGGTGCCCATCGGCAGCCGGAGCCGGGCGGCAGTAGTGGCAGCGGCCTTCGGTGCAGCTGCAGCCGCCTGTGCACCGGCCAGTCCACAACCTCGGCACCTGCGAATCATCGCTACTCATCTTGGCGCAGGTCAACGCTCATCATCGTAGCCCGCCAGCACCCGCCAGCACCATGTGAAAGCCAGTCGTGTCGCAGCCTTCATATCCTACCGGTCCCCCCCCCCCCGCCGTGCGCCTGCAGTGCCAGCCATGTCGACCCTCATCAAGCCGCCGCCCATCGACTCGTCCAAGTCTGCCATCGAGCAGATGCTCGACTTGACCCAGCTCACGCCCATCGACCCGGACCTGTTCACCAACACCCAGCCGCTATGGCACCCGCCCGGCGCTCGCGGCATCTTCGGCGGAGCCATCATCGCCCAGTGCCTTGCTGCCGCCCAGCGCACCATCCCTGACGACTTTTCCATCCACTCGATGCACTGCTACTTTGTGCTGGCCGGCGACTCGGAGATACCCGTGGTATACCACGTCGAGCACGTGCGGGAGGGGAGGTCGTTTGCGACACGCACCGTGCAGGCCCGCCAGCGCGGCAGGGCCATATTCACAACGACCCTGTCGTTTGTCAAGGTCGACAGCGCCGGCAAGGAGAAGGTCGAGCATTCCTTTTCCATGCCCGACGTGCCCGGCCCGAGCGAAGAAGAGTCGCGCCGCCATGCCAACGACGACGACCAGCCCTTTGAGAGCCAGCGGATCGACATAGGCGACAGTGCGCCCCCCAAGACGCCCGACGCTTGAGAAGAAGCCCACACTGACGGTTGCACAGATGACTCGCCGTACCCGCATACCAAGAAGTGCAGGCAATGGCTCAGGGCGCGCGGGACCATATCGCCCGCTGGCGGCCATCAAGCACACCTTTCGGCCATCGCGTACATGTCCGACAGCTTTCTCATCGGCACCGTCGCCCGCGTGCACGGCCTGTGGACGTTCAAGCCGCGGCGGGGCGGACGGCCGACCATCGACGAGGAAACTCTCCGGAGGCTGCTGCACGAGGACGAAGAGAAGGTGAAGCGCATTCCCGGCATGACCGACCACGTCATCAAGAGTCTGCGCGCGGGCAAGAGTCTGGCACAGGCCGAGGAAGACAGGCCGGAAATCGGCATGATGGTCAGCCTGGACCACTCGATATACTTCCACAGTCCTCGCGACTTCAGAGCGGACGAGTGGATGTTCACCGAGATGGAGAGCCCCTGGGCGGGTGATGGACGAGGGCTGGCCATTTCCAAAATCTGGAGCAGAGACGGCAGGCTCATTGCCACATGCGTGCAAGAAGTGAGTTACGCTGTTGTCCTGCCAAAGGTTCCTGCACTAACGCTTTCTAGGGGGTTGTCCGGCTGAAGCAACCGACAGAAAGCAAGCTGTAGATTGGCGTGCGACGCTGGGCTTCGGCGCTACTTGAGGCACCGTTGCTGCTTTCTGTATCAATGGTGTACTCTTAAGCTCATGGGTTTGCTTTTGCGGCGTTTTGTTTCGGAAAGATATGGAGACAGCCAGAGCTTGGAGTTGCGCAATGGCGCTGTCTGACTTGTTTTTGGGATAGACTGGATTTCAGCCTCTGGGCAGCCCGGCGACCAACATGGGAGCACAACAGGTGATGCTAAGCTTGCAGGATGCCCAATTGGGGGGATCGTTTTGGGTAGCGCGCAAATAAGAGCATTACTAGGCCTTTCTATTGGGCGGTCCTGCAATCGGCGGTGCTGGTGGGAAGGGGTCCCGGTGTCGGCGCGGGGGAATAGCGGGGCTGCACGGTTTCTGAGCCGTAGCGTGGTAGCGATATATTTATTCTGCTTCTAATACTAAGCTATGCTTACTTTTCTAAATGATTTATTAAAGTCGCTTTCTTTCCGGGCGATAGTGCACGATAAAGACGTATAAGTAGTCCACGAACGGCCTTTATATATACTACCTGGTACATCTCCATCTCCACCGCTAATTCAAAATCCCCGTTTTCTACTAGAGTTCTCTATCTTATTACGACGCTCGATCGTGGCCTTTCCTTACTGGTTAATATCGCTTCTTTAATCTCGAACACTTAACTCTACGTAGTAAATCTATCTTCTAATAGTCTTCCGGTCGTGCGCGCAAGCGAAGTGGAATGTCTAACTAATAGGATTAGCCTAGAGTTTCGCCGTATAACTACTCGGTTTGCCCCGCATGCACGCAAGCACGAAAGGGAATCCCGTAATCCCTCATTCTCGGGGCAAAGCACGGCGATGACGCTCCAGAATAGGCTGCTCGGCCCGGGAGTTTCGTGAAGCATGCGCCTTATTTTAGGCTGCAACACCGCTCCTCGTTACTACCCTAGTGCAGATCTCAGCGCTCTCATTGATGGATCTTTGTACCTGACATTGGCCCACCGCCGTATTCCTAGTATGACTTCATGTGGCATCCACTGACCGAGATGATTGAAATATAGCCTGACCCGAGTCCCTCTTTTTTTTCTTCTTCCCCCTCCTGTGCTCGGCGCTCCCTTGGCCTCCTTCTAGCAACAGACATGCGTGCCGTCGCAATCCTATTGTTCCTTCTGGGGGCAGTCATCTCGCTGGCAAGCGCACAGCGAGACAACGGATACACTGATGTCGTCCAGTGGGACGAGAACAGCCTGTTTATCAATGGCGAACGCGTCTACATCTACTCAGGCGAATTCCACTATGCCCGTCTGCCCGTGCCAGAGCTGTGGCGCGACGTTATCCAGAAGTTCAAAGCGAACGGCCTGAACACCCTCAGGCAAGCATTTACCTGGCCTTGTTCGCATACCTAGCCAATTAATTAACCATGGCCCGCTCGCAGTGTCTACTTCTTCTGGTCCTACCACTCGCCTTCCAAGGGCGTCTTCGATTTCGAGTCGCCCGGCAAGGACATCCAGAAGCTCTTCGACATGGCCAAGGAAGAGGGCGTCTACATCATCGCCCGGCCGGGGCCTTACTGCAACGCCGAGACCAGCGCAGGCGGCTACGGCCTCTACCTCACCGACGGCAGCGGCGGCGACATCCGGACCAACGACGAGACATACCACGCGCAATGGCTCGCCTGGGTCGACGCCGTCATGCCCATCATCGCGCGCAACCAGATCACCGAGGGCGGGCCCGTCATCCTCGTGCAGGTCGAGAACGAGCTCACCGAGAGCCGGCACGTGGCCGACGACCCGCTCGTGCTGTACATGGAGCAGCTCAAGCAGGCGTTCCGCGACCACGGCATCGTCGTGCCGTTCACGTCCAACGAGAAGGGCATGCGCGGGCAGAGCTGGTCGGTCGACTACCAGGACGTCGGCGGCGCCGTCGACATCTACGGGCTGGACTCGTACGCGGGCGGGCTGAGCTGCAGCAACATCGACACGGGCTTCACCGTGCTGCGCACCTACTACCAGTGGTTCCAGAACTACTCGTTCACCCAGCCCGAGTACACGCCCGAGTTCAAGGCGGGCTGGTTCCAGCCGTGGGGCGGCTACTTCTTCGACGAATGCGTGTCCGAACACGACACGGCGTATCCCGACGTCTTCTACAAGAACAACATTGCCCAGCGCATGACGCTGCAGAACATGTACATGACGTACGGCGGCACCAACTGGGGCCACCTGGCCGCGCCCGTCGTCTACACGTCCTACGACTACGGCGCGCCGCTGCGCGAGACGCGCGAGGTGTGGGACAAGTTCAAGCACATCAAGCTGATCAGCCTGTTCACCCGCGTCAGCGACGGCCTCTTGAACACGCGCATGGAGAGCAATGGCACCGGCAATGCCGTCAACGACACGGCCATCTTCACCTGGGTGCTGCGAAACCCGGAGACCGAGGCCCGCTTCTACTTCACCCAGCACGACAACTCGCGGTCCCGGGCAAACACTGCATTCTCCCTGGACGTCGCCACGTCCGCAGGCGCCATCACCATCCCCAGCCTCGACCTCCAGGGCCGCCAGAGCAGGATCGTCGTCACCGACTACCCCGTCGGCGACTACACGCTCCTGTACTCGTCGGCCGAAGTCCTGACCTACGGCCTCTTCGACGTCCCCGTGCTGGTCTTCTACCTCAACGAAGGCCAAGTCGGCGAGCTCGCCTTCAAAGGATCAGACCTCCAAACCGCAAACTTCACCACGCACGGCGCCACCACCGACTTCGCCGCCAGCGCCGCCGGCAACGGCACCTCCGCAGCCTTCAAGTACACGCAGACCAAGGGCGCCACCGTGGTCAAGTTCGCCCGGGGCCCGGTGCTCTACCTCCTCGAGCGGTGGGCGGCCTACACCTTCTTCGCGCCGGCCACGACGTCGGATCCGCACGTCGCGCCGGACGAGCAAGTCTTCGTGCTGGGCCCGTACCTCGTGCGTTCCGCCTCCATCTCGGGCAGCACCGTCTCCCTCTCCGGCGACCACCTGAACGCAACCAGCATCGACGTCTACGCCGGCGGCAGCGACGCCGCGTCCGCCGTCGACACCATCAGCTGGAACGGCGTCGCGCTGGCAACCACGCGCTCGGCGTACGGCTCGCTGCAGGCCTCGCTGCCGGGCATCGTCGACCGCGCCGTGCCGCTGCCGGCCCTCGCCGGGTGGAAGGTGGCCGACGGGCTGCCCGAGGCGGCGGCCGCGTACGACGACTCGCGGTGGGCGGTGGCCAACAAGACGACGACGCTCAGCCCGGTGGCGCCGGCGACGCTGCCCGTGCTGTACGGCAGCGACTACGGCTTCTACGCGGGCGCCCTCATCTACCGCGGCCACTTCGACAACGACGATGGCGGCGTCACCGGCGCCAACGTCACCGTGCAGGGCGGCGCGGCGGCCGGGTGGTCGGCCTGGCTGAACGGCGCTCTCGTCGGCGGGCACCCCGGCAACGCGTCGCTCGTCTCGACGTCGGCGGTGCTGGACTTCGCCGGCGCCGGCGGCAACGCCACTAGTAGCCTGGCGGCCGAGGGCAACGTGCTCACCGTCGTGACCGACTACACCGGGCACGACCAGGACAGCCAGGGGCCGTACGGGCCGCTCAACCCGCGCGGCATCATCGCGGCGAGCCTGCTGGGGGATGGTACTGCCACCAATGCCACGGCGCCCTCGTTCAAGCAGTGGAAGCTGCAGGGCAACGCGGGCGGCGGGGCGGGCTACGTCGACCCCGTGCGCGGCCCGCTCAACGAGGGCGGGCTGCACGGCGAGAGGCTCGGCTGGCACCTGCCCGGCTTCGACGCCTCGGCGTGGGATGACGGCGATCCGCGCGAGGGCTTTGGCGGCGCCGGCATCCGCTGGTACACGACCGAGTTCGAGCTGGACGTCGATGAGGATTTGGATGCGCCCATCGGGTTGGAGCTGGGCATGCCGGAGGGGACGGTGGCGAGGGTGCAGGTTTTCGTCAATGGGTGAGTGGCTATGTCTGTTTTGTGATCTGATGATCGGCTCGCGGAAGTCGAGTGCTGACCTGATGCCGTGTGAACAGGTACCAATATGGCAAGTATTTGCCGCATATTGGCCCGCAGACGAAGTTCCCGTTCCCGCCGGGCGTGCTGAACAACAGGGGCTCCAACACGCTGTCGCTCAGTGTCTGGGCGCAGTCGGAAGACGGGGCTGCTTTTGACAAGGTGGAGCTCGTTTTGTATGGCAAGTATCAGTCCGACTTTGGCTTCTCGAGGGATTGGAGCGACCTGCAGCCTGGCTGGTCGGAGGATCGCCTGCAGTACGCGTAGTGTTGTAGATAAGAAGAAGCAGGCGTTGTGAAAACGAGATGATGAATGAAGTGAGATGAAGTGAGAGTGAGACGGTTGTTCCTGCTGCAACGCACCGTACGCACCCGGCGGCTCCGCGGGGAAGCAAGCGACCCTAGCACACATAGCGCCGCGCTAGTGATGACGCAGGCTATGGGAACTTTTTCAACCCGCAACTACCGTCTCCCATCCCCACGCCAGCACTGCCAACGTGCCTTCCTCCACCATACGTGCTCTACTCACACGCCCTGCGGGGCTTCGTCCTTCGTTCCCGGCCCTTCTCTCCACCCGCGCCATCATGACCACCACGCAATCCTCCTCGACCGTGGACAACAGCCAGGACAAGAAACCTCTCTGCTTTCAGAGGCCAAAGCTCCACGGCCGCGCATTCTACGAGGCCCTCGGCAGCCCGAAGATGGTGCTCGCGCCCATGGTCGAGGCCTCGGAATTCGTACGCCACACAGTCACCTCGCGAGTCCTGCTCCGCTGACAGCCCGCCGACAGGCCTGGCGCATGCTCAGCCGCTCCTTCATGCCCGACGGCCAGAAGAACGACCTGCTAGCCTACACCCCCATGTTCCACTCGCGTCTCTTCCACGAGAAGCCCCCATACCGCAAGCAGTCCTTCCAACCCCTGCGCGACGCCATCCCCTCGCCGCCCGACCCCGAACACCTCAAGCACTACACAACCGCCGACGCCTTCCTCGACGGCCACCCCGCCCTCGACCGGCCCCTCTTCGTCCAATTCTGCTCCAACGACCCCGACGACTTCATCGCCGCCGCCCAGCACGTCGCGCCCTTCTGCGACGCCGTCGACCTCAACCTCGGCTGCCCCCAGGGCATCGCGCGCAAGGGCCGGTACGGCGCCTTCCTGCAGGAGGACTGGGCCACGGTCGGCGCCCTGATCGCCCGGCTGCACGCCGAGCTGCCCGTGCCGGTCACGGCCAAGTTCCGCGTGCAGGAGACGCCGGAGCGCACCCTGGCCTACGCCCGCGCCATGCTCGCCGCCGGCGCCAGCGTCCTCACCGTCCACGGCCGCCAGCGCCACCAAAAGGGCCACGAGACCGGCCTCGCCGACTGGAATGCCATCCGCCACCTGCGCGACAACTTGCCCCCGGACACGGTCATCTTCGCGAATGGGAACATCTTGCAGCATGAGGACATCGCCGCCTGCTTGGAGGCGACGGGCGCCGACGCCGTCATGAGCGCGGAGGGAAACCTGCACGACCCTACCATCTTCGCGGGGCCGCCGGTTGGGGAAAGCGATGGGAGGGAGTATTGGACGGGCCAGGACGGCAAGGGTGGGTATAGGATGGACGCCGTGTTCCGCCGGTACATGGACATCATATACAAGCATGTCTTGGGCGTCGCGCCTCCGGAGCGGAAACCGCTGTTCCTGCCGTCGGACCTGCCTGCGCAAGAGGAGGAGTTCAAGGGCGAGGACGATGCGGCAGCGGAGGAAGACGAGGGCGGCCCGCCGAAGAAGAAGCAGCGCTTGCTGGACAATAGGAACAATAACAACAACAACAACAACAACAACAACAACAACAACAACAACAACAACAAGAAAAAAGACGGGAAGAAGTTTGAGAAGTCGCTCGATCCAAACCTCACGGCCATGCAGTCCCACCTCTTCCGCTTGCTGCGCCCGCTCGTCGCCAAGCACACCAACGTCCGCGACGCTCTGGCCCGGTGTCGCTCGGGTAACATCGAGGCCTTCGAGAACGTCCTGCAAATGGTCGAGGCGGCCGTGAAGCAGGAGCTCATCGAATACGAAAACGAGACGGCGGCGGCGGGTGCCACAACGGAAACCGAGAACGGTGCTGCGGAACCACCACTGACAGCAGCGACAGCCAACGGGGAGAAGTCGGAGACGGCAGGAGAAGAAGAAGCTGCAACAGCAGCAGCGCTCGACCCGCACGAGAGCTCCGTCGCCGCCGTCAACAGGTGCAGGCGGCCGCGGTTCATCTGCCAGCCCTACGTGCGGCCGCTGCCCAAGGAGGCGCTGGAGAAGGGCGCGCTGTCGCTGAGCAAGAAGGACAAGAAGAAGATGGAGCTGCAGAAGCAGAAGGAGGAGGAGGAAGAGGCGGCGGCGAAGAAGGCGGGCGTTCCGGCGCCGGAGGGGAGGGTCGAGGAGGTGGAAGTGGGGGAGAAGAAGGTCGAGAATGGAGAGACGAAGGTCGAGACGGCTGAGATACCCAAGGAAGGAATGGTGTGTGGTTGAAGGGGGTTCTTTCATCAAAGATCACATACGTATTAGAGGGGGACGTGATATATTATTCCTCTGCATCTGGAAGCGGGTGGTGATGATTCAAGCATAGAGAAAAGGCGTTTTGCGGGGATTCTTGGCATACGATGGACTACTCGGGATTGTACAGATGACGAAGACCAATCGGAAAGATTTTGGTGCATATATTAATAACTTGTGTTGTGCTCGTAAACCAACATAGCCATGTGCTTGTCAAGCCTCGCGTTAGCAGATGCTGGACGCAAGACTTCTTGTGTATAGTACTACCGAAATCAATTACTCATACTGTTCCGCCTGGCCGGTTTATGGCAGCTTCTCTATACTAGTCGTGTCAAATAGATGGCCGGTGATCGAATCCGGATACTTGATGCGCATATCCGGCAGTGAGCTAGGATGCTGCGTCTCCGCGTTGCGCACTGAAGCGGAACAGCATTACATCAGCCTCGGTGCGCAGATTCGTTAGAGCTTAATCGCTCCGATCCCACCAGTCTTCCAGAATATTCCCAGAGCAAAGCCAACATGTGGTATGTTCAGCAGGTATTTGTGTGGCCCTGATGAGGTGATTGTTGAGATAACACGCTAGAATATCAGGAAGAAAGGCGTGCTTTCTCATGCGCGAAAGTTTCCCAGATGCAGGACTACTCTAACACATGATCGCATCCCTTACTTCATGCAACCAGTCACGCGTGAGGCTTGATCGTGCGAGTGCGTAGCCCCCTTGCGGAAATCATCGTTGCGTCACTTGGCTTACCACCCTCCTCCCTCCACACATAAATACCACTTCATCTCTGTGGGTGCTTCTGATTGTCCAAGTCCAGACAATCACTGGCGCTTACGCCAAATCAAAAACAAACCTGGCCACTCGCCGTTTAAACGCTAATAAAATCTTTAGGAGAAGTAGCACACTACGGCTAGGCTCCATGGCGTGGTTTCTAGCTCAGCCTGGGACGTTGACGAACATCGCCCCAGCAGCTCAGCAGTATTTATTACGCGCGCAACACTTCAGCATGCAGCAAAGATGATGGTTTAGAGAGCCAAAAGGAAGCGTTGAGCTTCACCAAAAGCGAATGCTCGACCTTCGAAGCCATCCAAATAGATTCTCCCATGATTGTAAGCGACCGGCAGTGGCGGCAACAACGCGGTGAGTCGTAAGCGTGATTCCGACCGAGAAGGAGTAGGAGGGGAGTCCATAGTGTCCCCCACCTCCACTATCCGGAAGCCGCAAATATTCCTCCATATGGAATCCAGAGACAGTAGAACGCCTGTCACCTGGGTCACAACAGATGTCCAAAATCTCAAGATCAGGCGCATATGTGAGTTCTGTCAGCGAGTTTCTCTGCGCTTTTATGTGATCTTTCCTCTGAAGAGTCGCACGGTCATGCGTGCGTGTCTGCTGCCCTCGTTGGGCATATCAGGACGGTGCATGACTGGGCATCAGCTGCCGATGATCTCTCGCCCAATCGAAGCTAACCGTCAAGGCGGTACTTCAGCATTGGCGGCTTTGATGTTCAAGTGACCTTTGCCAAAACATAACCTGCTGATGTACTTGACAAAGTTGACTGGGGCAAGCGGATGACTTTCCGATTCCCGGACGTATGTACAGGGTCGTGTGATTTTCAACTTTGATACTATTATAATACCCACTTCAGCTCATCATACGCAGCTTTGTGACGGCTTCTTTTCTCTAAAGATCAAGAGAAGTACTTTGGGCGAGACTTTCTGGAATCAGCAACCACATCCCCGACACTTTGTGTTTCTTTCACACAGTGCTGTTCTTGACGACGGCTCTACGCATATCTTTACTCGAGTTTCGCGCGTCATCGTTTGCTTACCTTCGTCATGCCGAGCAAAAATGAAGGATGACTTTCTCCAGCATTTTTGCTCCGTGATGCAATTCAGTGTTCTCAGTTTACATTATGTAGACTTTGACAGGCCGCAATTAGAAGGGCACGAGGGTCCCAAGTGATATGCCTGAGGTGTTCCTCTTGCTTCTTTCCAAGTCGCATCCAGCTGCTCAGGGGTGCGTGATACTAGACAAACGGAGATGGAAAAGCGTTCAACGGCAATGAGGCCTTGCTTAAAAGCCTAAAAGAATTGAAAGCAATCACCAGACATAATATCTCATAAGGTTCATTGTTTAATACTGGCTTGACAACAGTTCAAATCTTGCCGAACTTAGTCTAAAACATCAAGGGTGGACATTCGTCGATCCGGCCTTAACTCAATGCGTAACTTGCCAGCTTCTCATAACGTGCTTCTCAACAAACAAATGAAAAGGGTTGAACACAGACGGGGGAAACCCAAGCTACGGAAGGAAGCTGGCCAGCGTGGCGTGACAAAACCGCCATCTTTCCGTATGTAGGTAGCAGCTGCCGAAAAGCAATTCATCCGGGCGTTTACCGCGCAAGATGTCAGCCCACCAGACAAACCAACCATATAAGTCCACCCCGTTCAATGCACAACCATCACTTCCAATTTCACCTCTCACATCACCATGCTTTCTTTGCTTTTCTTCTCACAAGCCGATTTTGGCCGTCAAGCCCCCTCCACTTCTTCTGCAGCCGAAAAAACACACACAAGATATAACAATGCCATTACAAAATCTTAGCTACCCAATCCCCACCCATTCGTCGTGCTACGTGCGTATGATCCTGCCCCCCTAACAAGAGACAAGACAGGCCGAACCCCCCACACACTGGACAAACCCCCATGCGAACCAATCAGGTGCTCTTTTTTCACCTTTTGGATCTCCCCCCTCTTCCGAGCACGGCGTATGCTACGAACAAGCAAGTAACCATCCGAACCGTCGACTCCGGCTCGCCTCGTAGTAAGGATGAATATGCGCCCGTCCCCGAGTCGCCTTTCCCGATGCACATGCGAGCGCAGTACAAAAAGACGTTTGATGAAAAGGAAAAGAGAGGGAGAAAAAAAAATTGCAGGCACACACGGTGTGAGAGAAAGGACAGAGGGAGCAAGAAGTGAAAAGAAAGAGAATGAATGCATGCCGTCGAACAAGCTTAGCCGTTGTCTCTTGACTCTCTTCCCCTCGGTTCATGCATGCTACGCTTTCCAAATGGCCTACCTAACCTATTATTACTAAACTCCACTCACGACCACTTCCCTGAATCTCTCAATCCCCCCTTTCCCTCCAGCTCACCTCTTCATCCACTCCGAATAGATAAATAAAAGAACATACCCTTATTTTCTTTCCTTCATCCGTTCATCCCCCAGCCCCACTCCACCGAACCCACAAGTCGATCGCTCAAACACATCCCTCCCTCACATCGCTCACATCATCACTATCATCATCATCATCATCATCAACACCATCATCGTCATCACCATCATGACCATCATCACCACCATGATCACCACCACCATCACCTCACCGTCCTCCCATCCCCGCAAAACACGGCCCCGCCCCCGAAGCCCCACACGTCCTCCAGCTCGCGGGCGTCGCGCAGCGAGGGCACGACGCGGGCGCACCAGGCGCACCACGCGCGGCTGGAGCCGTCCTTCTCGCGGGCGAGGTAGGGGGCGCGGCCCTCGCGCTCGTCCTCGTACTCCTTGACGACGGCGCCGACGCGCACGCGGCGCTTGATCTTCATGACGCGGCGGCCGCCGATGCCCTCGATCTCCTGCGCGAAGAAGGAGGTGCCGCTCCACTCGTCGTGCGGGCCGCCGACCGACGTGGCCGTCCCGGCCCCCGCTTCTTCTCCGGGTATGCGGTTGCTGCTGCTGCTGCTACCACCGATCGCCACACCCCGACTGCTCTGCTGAGTCCCTAACCCAGCAAGTCCTCCCCCACCAAATCCCCCAATCCCACCAACCCCTCCCCCACCAATTCCCCCACCACCAAGTCCCCCACCAACCCCCCCGAATCCCCCACCAATTCCCCCACCCCCACCCCCTCCCCTCCCCACGATCCCCGCCAGCTCCTCCGCCGTCCCGCACTCCTCGTGCTCGACGTCGCACCCGCCGCGGCACGCGGGGCCGAGCCCGCACTTGACGCCCTCGTGGCCCTCGCCGATGCCGGCGCCGAGCCCGCCGAGGTACGTGCTGTAGCGGGTGCGCCACGTCCAGCCGAGGGCGTACTGCTGGTCGCGGGTGCGGATGGCGTGGCCGCAGGGGGGGCAGAGCCAGACGGCGTCGGGGCAGGCGCAGGGGTGGCGGGTGAAGGCTTGGGCGGTGAATGGTGGTTGCGCGGGTGGTTTTGGGGGAGTGCTGTGGGAGGATGGGGAGGAGGTGGAGAGGGAGGGGTGGGAGGGGTGGGAGGGGTGGTGGTGGTTGTGGCTGCTTTCTGGTGGTGATGGCGGGCCGTACGAGGAGGAAGGAGGGGACGAGGAGGATGATGCGGCGCCGGGCGAGGACGATGGCGTGAAGAGCGGAGGGGAAGAAGACGAGGAGACGATGTTGGCGCCGGGAGGGGGGGTGCTGCCGAGGAGGATCGAGGACGACGACGAATGCGGCGACGTGGATCCGGGGGTCGTTGACGACGACGATGAGCGAGCGGCGGCGCGGCAGGACGGCAGCGAGCAGGCGGGCGGGGGCGTGGTGATGTCGGGCGACGTGAGGACCGACAGCGGCACGTTTGCGCACGTCTTGCAGAGGCGGCGGAGGCGGAGGGGGAAGGCTATGGGTGGAGGCGGCTTGCTGGTGCAGTTCTGGGAGACTTGTGAGTACTGTCCCCAATCCTATCATCGCCACCACCACCGCCGAAAACGCAGGCTGTTTCTTCTTCCGCTGCGCTGGTCCATGCTCCAGAGGCTGCCGCAAAATGCGGGTACAGACCACCACTGCCGCAGTCTCTCTCTGTGGCAGCCCCTTCGCAAAATCAAGCACCCCCTCTCCCCATATATCAACAAACTTACCCTACAAACCACAATCCCGCACTTCCGACACTCCCCCACCATGTCCCTCGCGCACTTGCCGACCTTCCCGCTCAACAGCCTCCTACCTCTGCCCCCGGCGGCCTCGTCGCCGGGCGAGCTGCGCCAGTCGTGCTGGGCGTGGTGGGGGTCCGAGGGCGGCGAGCGGCTCTCGAACGGCGCCTCGTCGTTGCAGCAGCGCAGCGTCTGCGTGACGAGCTGGTTGCGGTACTCGAGCAGGTTGGCGCGGAACTGCCGGCACGTGCGCGACAGGTCGTGCAGCGAGTTGAGGTCGAGCAGCGACGCGAGCTGCGTGACGATCCTGTAGGTGGCCCCGAATTATGCCCAAGTCAGCCCTCGGCCAGCTTCTCCTCCGAGTCCAGCCAAAACCCGTTTTTTTTTTGACCGGTGAAGGGGAGGGGGAATAATGAGGGAGGCAAGAGGACGGGGGGGAAATTACGGATAGCAGCTCAGAATGGCTGAGAAGCCGTTGATGTTGGGATTGGGGCGCTCGTCGTCGCACGGGTGCGGGTTTGGCTGCTGCTGCGCATCGTTGTGGTTGTTGTTGTTGCTGCTGTTGGCGTCTGCAGCGCTCTGCTGCTGATGCTGCTGCGATGACGGATACGCGTCAGTCGGACGGTAGGAGGAGGGCTCGAGGAAAGATTCGTCCTCGTCGAAGTCAAGAAACACCACCATGGTGACGGAACAGCTGCGCCGCGTGCCTCATCGAAGCTCCCGCAACAGGTTACGGCAGAAACTGCACAAGGGGGGGTTGTTGGTGGGAAGAAGGGGGGGTGTGGAAGAAAGCAAGAAAGACAGCTGCGGGGAATGGGCGGCGGCGTTTTGGAGCGAGCAAGCAGCAAGCAGCAGCATCATGACTCGGCCTGGGGCGGGCCAGGCACAGAGGACAGCCTGCAGGCCAACGGGGCAACAGGGCAGCAGCTCACCTTGTCATCCGACATGATCTTGATCTGATAAGATCCTGCCGCCCCCCCATCCGCCTTTCCATTGCCCCGCGCCTTTTATACCTCCCCCCCGCAGTCCCCCCCTGCTTCTTCCTTTTTCCCACCGGTGCGCTGTGCACCCCGAACACGGAGTCATGCACCGCCGATTTCGTAATGCGTTACCCCGTCGTGCCGACCCTTTTCTGTGTAGCTCTACTCGCGTGCTCTCCGGTCTTCGGAGGAGCCGCTTTCTTCTGCTGAACAGACCCCATTGCACACTTCGTGTCCACAAGACTGGGATCCGTGGTAGCGTGCTTTCTTCCATCTTCTCCGCCACTCCGCATTCAGCTCGACCCTCTTGCCGCCAAGCACGTCATCACCCACGGGCCGCGAGATAATTATGCTGCTGTCATCATTGTGAGCGCTGAAAAAGTCAAAGCCTGCATCGCTTTTCCGTGTCCACCACATCCGCCGCCCATGATCCGTCTCGGCCAGCCCGGCAACCCGCCCTCACCCCGTGCTGATCTTCTCAAGTGCATTCATCCCATTATCAGTAAAGAGCATCACTCCGTTCAGGATGCATCATGAAGGAGCCCTAGTTTACCAGTCACGCCCAAAGCTGCAAGGGACCCGACGTTGGAGGGTGTTCTCAAGACAGAGCCGACACCTCCATCCCAGCCAGCCACCCACCATTTGCTTTCCCACCCACGCTCGCTCCAAACGCCCGTATGTGTTGCTGAGCAAAGTAGTCAAAAAAAATAATGAAGAACCGCCCAATCGCCCTGAGAATTCAAAGGAAGAGCCTTATCTACACTCTTTAACACCCACAGAACCGTCCGATTTGCGCCGCCCGTGAGAAAGAGTGAAGAAAGGCAAGAAGCCTAACCATACTATACATTGTCGCATTGAAACCGCTCGTCTCGAAATGAAGCAAAGGAGCTCACGGCGCTGGGGTCCCGGTCGAGCTTTTGCACAACTACCGCCCTCCCCAGCGGTGTTGCACTTCGTGGCTGTCGTCCGGCAGGCATCAGCAAGATGCGCACGCGACTGGCGACCGTGGCCGCCGCAGAGAAAACTCTCTGCTCAGTACCTCTCACCTCCTCTGCATCGCTTGCGGCGGTGGCTGCTGCATCCCCATGCCCATGGGCGGCACCCCGTTCGGGGGCATCCCCATTCCATACGGATGTGCGTGATGGTTGATGTCGCCGATGAAGTTGGTCATGGCCATGCCGCTGATGCCTTGCGCCTGCGACACCGGGCAGTCCTTGTGCGCGAGAAGCATCGTCTTTAGGTTCACTATCTCCTCGCGGAGCTGCGTAATCTGTGCCGAGAGCGCGTCGTTCTCCGTGCTGAACAGCTCCACCTTGGCTTGCAGGTTGGCGAGCCACTGCTTCTTTCTTTGACGACACTTGAGCGCGGCAACCCTGTACGACGTTAGACGGAAAAGAAGGCGGTGCGTGCAAGACAATACCATACCTGTTGCGTTCCAGGAAATTCTTCCGCTTCTCCTCGTCCGTCATCTTCTTGCCGTTAGCGTGCGTATCGCTACCCTCCTGCTTGACGTTATCGTCATCAGAGTCGTCCTCCTCGTCGTCTTGGCTTTGGGCAGCGTTGCCACTATTGGTCTTAGCTTTCTTTGCCGGGCCCTTGACGGCACCATCGTCGGCTTTCCGCCTGCCATTAGAGACTTGGCTTTTGCTGGTGGAACCCTTCTTGCCGCCACGAGACCTGGCGGGCTTTTGGTCCTCGCTGTGGGCGTCGTCCGAAAATTCGCCAGTGTCGGCAGAGCCGGACATGCTGACAACAGAGTTCTTACCCGCACGCTTCGTCGTCGGCGATGTCTCTTGAGACTGGTTGTTCATCTGGGCGACGTTGGTGTTGACGTGAGACGGCTGGCCAGGCATTGCAAATTGGTTGTTGGTGTTCTGCTGGGCGTCGGCACGCGAAAGACCCAACAATGATGTCACGACATTCGCATCATGTTGACCGAACGGATCCTGTTGTTGTTGACCCTGGTTCTGCTGCTGGTTACCTGATGCCTGGGGTGGGTATTGTTTACTGTCGCTGGTCGACTGGTTGTTTTGCTCAGCCGGCTGAGAGGTGGGAGGGTTAACGTTTTGCCCGAAGGTATTATTCATCTTCAATGCAGCCCGGTAGAATTCACTAGTGTTGGGTGTTGCGCCGCCGCTTTGGAGAGAATTGAACAAAGCCTGTGAATTGGGACTCGGAGCAGGGAACATGGATCCACCACCGCCGGGAGTCAAACCAGTACGCAAAGAGGACTCGTTGGGGGTCGGAAAACCACCCTTCCAGGGCTCGCCAAAGTAGTCACCACCGCCGGTAGGCCCGGTTAGCATTGCAGGACTCAGCGGTCCTGACCTTAGGGAGTTGGGCCAACCAGGCGTGCCTCCCGGCAGCAAAGATGAAGGCGATGTCAAACTTGCAACGGGCGGCAGCAAGCTCTTTCCAGGTGTCTCCGCGGCAGGGTTGCCGAAGGATTGCTCGAAAGGGTTTGGCTCCAGGTTGAAATGGCTGTTGCCAGAGCCGTGTGCACTGCTAAAATAATCCGAACCGTCGACGGCGGTATTTTGTCCCGGACGGGGAGGAGGAGCAAGAGGGGCAGTCGTCGTGGGTGCGGCCGAGGTTTTTGCGTCGCCAGCGTTGTCTGGTGCTTCTGCACCATGGTCAGAGACAGTCATTGAGTGATGATGATGAGAGGCAGATGACGATGCAACGGAGCGCGTCGATTGTCGGTCACACATACCTATTCTGGGTGGAGTGGGCTGCTTCGTCTCATTGTCCAACTTGGGGGTTTCTGCAGCACGCAGAGACCGTCAGCAGGGTGGCTAGGCGGTGCACGGGGGGGTGGCGATGAACAGTGAAGGTGGACGGGCATGGCAAGCAAGCAACACGACGACAGGAGAGGTGGAGCAACAAACCTTCGCCTGGCAAGTTTCGCTTCGAATCTTGCGGGGATGACATGCTTGGAACGACTTAAGGGGGGGGAGGTGTTTGAGTTTCTGTAGGCGGGTGGTGCGCTCTTTGAATGACGTAAGGGCGTGTTGTGTCGATCCGTCGTTTGGATGGTTGGACTCTCGCCAGCCCTCAGGACCGCGTCGTGCCAAAACCCAACTACTTCCGGAGGCGCGAGCAGGCGCAAAGACTTTCTTTGTCTGTGTCGCAGCACGGCAGTCAGCACTCTGGTCTAGCGCGCGCACCTCTCGACGACGTCGTCGCGACGTGGGCGAAGGGCTGGCTGCGATGCGGCCTCCTTGGCGCGGTCGCAGGGAGGAGTCGCGCACTATCTTTTGCCACCGGCGGAACAGGCTTACCAGCAACAGGCGGCGCGTCGCTGCGTGCACGCGTTGAGCCGCTGACGCGATGGTATGCAGACGCGCAGGCGAAGGAGCTTGACGCGAACAGATGCTGCGCGACGTGGTTGTCGGGTTGGGGCGTGGTGTTGCGAAAATCTCGAGGCTCGGGGGTGGGCGTGACGCAATTCCCCTGATCGCAAAACGGCAGCGACGATGGGGCAGGCGCACTGCTGGGCGGCGCACAACTGCGCGTATGGCCGAGGGGGGCGTGTGTCTCGGGCGGCGTCGACGGTACGGGAGTGAGGCTGATGCCAGACTGCCAATGCCTGTTCGTCCCAAAGCGGGCGTGGTTTCTGCGAGTTGGCGGTGATGATGAAAGAGGTGACGTAGCGAGGCAACGGAAGCATTTTTATGATACCACCGGCTTGCCCAGGTGCTTGTTAATCAGGCCAGGTCACGTGCCGCACCGCGCGATTCAGACCCCCGAGCCCACGCCACCCCTTGGAGCGCTCCCCGGCAGCGCGTCGTCAGCCCACTACCGCGCAGCTGTCCGATAAGCATAGCGGTATAAGAAGCAGCGCTGCGCCTGCGACCGACGCTGCGAGTGCGATGCCGCCGTCGCCGCGGCTGCAGACTCCTCTCGGCGTGCGTGCCGCTGCTGGCCGCAGACGGGCAGCCCCTCTTCCCAGGCGGCTGGGCGATGACGTTACCTGCTCGCTAGGGCAACCGCCTCGTTCCACCGATCCATGCGGCCGTCGTGCCCGCCTCGACACGGCTGCCAGACGGCAACCGTGCCGCCAAGCACACACCCAAACCGCGACGCCCATGTCTTCTTCATCTTCACCAGGTGGAGAGCGTCTTTAGCATGTGCACAGCTGTGCCGCCGGAGCGGCAAGGGCCGCAGTCTCGCTGTTGATACTGTCTGCTGCTGCTGCTCCCTCCGACGCCTGCCCATTGGTTCATCCCCCGTAGTTCGTGCCACTTTCCCCGACCAAACCTGCCCCAGCCCACTTTGTGCGGAACCGCTGGGCGTCCATTAAATGGAGATCTCCTGTCTCCGGCGCCGTCCCGATCCGTTGATTCGACCCGACCCCGTCGTCTCTCCTGTCTGCCCTGCCCTGCCCTGCCCTGCTCAGCGTTCCTCATCGCCATCACGATCCCCGGTACGTCGTGTAGTTGAACGGGCCCAGCAGCAGCGGGACGTGGTAGTGCTCGTCGCGCCCGCGCACCACAAACTTGATCTCGACCTCGGGGAAGAAGGCCTGCACCCCCCGCTGCTCCCAGTATGCCCTGGTCTCGAACTTCAGAGCCCACACCATCTCCGCATGTTCCCCACTCTCCTCGTGTGCCTTGATGTTGTGGAAGATCTCCTCGAGCGTGGTCGGGTCGCCCGCGGGAGCCGCCCATCCGGTCACTCGTCCGTCGCCGTTGGTAGTCGCCGAGAGCGGCGTGCTCGGGCCGTACGGGGACAGGAGCGTGAGGCTGACGGGGATCGAGGCGGCGGGGCGGCCGGCTGTCGTGTCAAGGACGTGGCAAGTGATCGGTGGGCGCTTCTGGGCCATGGCGGTGGAGGATGGTGGGTGGGCTGTTGCGGCAGCCGACCGGTTGGCTAGTTGTTCTGCAAGTGCGACAGCGCGGTTGACTGCGTCCGGTTTGGGCTTGGGCATTGGTTGCGGTTCGCGACGCGCGAGTGGTGCTGAGGGCTGCTCGGAGGGGGGCGAGGTGTGCGACACGACTTTAAAAAGGATAGGCGGGCGATGGTTTGTCAATCGCTCTGCAAAACCGCCAGGCTGTTTGATACTCGGACCCCGCCGTCGGTCCCCGCAGCTCGCCGCCAGCATGGACACCGCTTGGAATGACTCGCCAAACAACCGCCTTGGCGCATCATGACGCACCATTTGTGTCTATTTATTGCTTTGTCATTATTCTTACTTCTCGAGTTAACTAGAATCATCACTGGAGCAGCAGCGTCCCAGGTTGCAATCCAGGTATGGGGGTTTGGACAGTGGCGCAATCTCTCCTCTTGGCCACTGTATCATAGACTTTAAGCCTGCATGTCTTTGTTTTTTCTGTGCTTTTTTTGCCGATCAATCAGTATTCTTACACCCGTTCACCGTGCTTGGGCTAAATCTCTAAAAAAAACTCATGGGAATTGTCTGTCATTGATTGTACCGAGCAATATATGTACACGATACGAAGAAAACCTTCAGCTACACTGCCACGAAAGCGCAGCCAAAACTGAGAACGACAGCCACCTGTTTGCAGGTCCGACCGTGGCTGAAGCAAAAAAAAAAAAAAACACAAAACGCCTGACCGACACCGGGCCAGAGTAATACTCCTTGCTGCACTATTTGCCCGAAAGGACCCGACTTTTCCGTACGCATATACCAAACGTCGTCACAGCGGTGAAGACGCGTCAGACTTCTGGAGCGTGAAAGCACGAAAGAACTGATGTTGGAGCCAGTAATAAACGCCGTATGAAAACCGGAACAATCCCCGCAAGCCGGATATCAATGTCGCTGACAGCTCATTATGCGTTACCTGCCCGCCCGTGAACTCCTAAGTCCGTTACGCCTGGTATGTGTCAAATAGTGATCGAGAAAGATACTAGGCTGTATGGTTTTACCTGGAACTCTAGCCAGTTTGTTCAACCCTCAACCTTTGGCCTTTTCTCCTCACGTTCATGCTCTCCTATTGCATCACCGTCTAGGCTCCGTTTGACGCCGGTTTCAGGAACTGTTCTTGGGGCAGGCGATGGCCGTTTACCTGCAATTTGCCCAGGCCCAAGTGCTGGAGGTGTTGGGTTCACAGGCGTTCCTGGCTTGGGACTTCCGCCTAATGGAGTCAACGCTTCAACCGGCGGTGGAACAGGTGTGCTCGTGCCGTTCGCACGTGGTGGCAGGACTTGCGCTGGCACTGAAGCCTGAACTCGCTGCGCATTGGGGACTGGCACAGGTGTCGCTGTGGCTGGTGTCGAAGTCGCTGCAGGCTGAGATTCGGCGGTGTTGTTCGCGCTTGTCTGCAAGTGATTCTGGGAATTGTTTGGGATCGAGAGCTTTGGGGAGGTATCCGTGGATAGCTGGTCCGTTGAATTCTGCTGGGAATCAACATCTGAAGCCATGACCGGCCCGGAGCCACCGATATGCGTCTGAGATGAAACTGGCTGCGACGGGGTGGCTCGCTGATTCTGGGGCGGCGCTTGACTCGGAGAAGTGGTGTGTACACTTGCACCAGGAACATTGGAGAGACCTTGGGCAGGTTGGCTATCCGTTGTGCTCTGGGCTGGTGTGGGTGTCTGACCAGCATGAACCGGATTTGACGCGGTGTTCTGTACTGGAGCCAAAACACCTCCGTTTGCCTGCAAGGACCCAGCAGGTGTCGTTCCCGCCGTAGGTGCCCTTCCAACTCGCCGTTCAGCCTCTTCGACGAGATACCCGTAATTGAACTTCTTCAGCATGCCCTTGACTGCATCTTCAATGTCTTTTTCGTCTTTAAGATCCAATTTCGCGGTCTCATCCATTTCCTCCTCCGTCTTCGGCAGATACCTCTCTGGGTGGAGGGCGCGCTCTAGGCCACGATCGAGGAGTTTGATAATTTCATCCCGCGTCAGTTTGCGCTTGAGCATGGTGTGAGAATTCTTGATGTAATAATCGCGGAAACCGTTGAGCATTGGGGCATATGGCGCAGTGTCCGAATACAGATTAGACTTCCGTGGCGGAATGGGTTCACTAGGCGGATTGGCTGCAGAAACGGGGGTTGGCGTAGCGCTCTGCTGTACAGGATGCTGCGGGGCCTGTGATGTTCCAGGCTGGGCATGTTGCGGTTGCGTGGGATGAGGTGGACGCGGATAAGCCAGCGCGTGAGCTGGCGGAGAATAAGCAGGCGCACCCGCCGTGGCGTAAGGCGATGGGCCGGCCGTTGCATATGAGCTTCCAGGAGGTAGTGCTGCTGACGAATTTGGAGGGTAAGGCATAGCAGGTGCGCCCGGTGGGGCCCCATAGGGCGAGGCTCCGTAAGGACTAGGGTAGGGCGGCCGCGCACTGTTGGGAGGCCCATACGGCGGTCGGTGCTGAACGGGCTGTGCTGCTTGTCCAAGAGGTTGAGAGCCATATGGAGACTGGTAGGTGCGTTGTTGCGCTGCTGGATATGCTTGACCAGGAGCTGCCGGCGGCCTTGGAGGATACGGACCAGGAGGGTGCTGATATCCGGGTGCGCCATGGGGCATACCATAAGGAGATTGATGACTTGCAGGATAGTAAGGTCTGGGTGGGGCTTGCGGTGGAGGGGTCACCCGCTTACGCCTTTCCTTCTCGATAGAAACTCCGGGATTGATGGCCCAGAGCCAGCCCTTTCCTTCCTTCTCAGCTTTGCGGAAAGCATCGTGTTGACCAAGGTTGTGTCGGACACTGCTCTGCCAGCCTGTAGTCCCAGTCTTGAACTTGTAGTAGGGGTACTTTCGCTCAATGGCACTGTAGATCTGCTGGAGATTGAGCTTCCCTTCCTTCGAGTTCGAGATGGCTTCATGAATGAGAACGACGTAGTTGGCTGCTGGACGCTGAAGTTGCTCTTCCGTGTAATCGGACTCCTTCATCTCCGGTGATGGTGTGCGCAGTGGCCTTGAAATCTTGACTGATTTCTTCTCTGCGCCTTGTCCGTCACCCTCCGGACCTGCAGACTCGCCCTCGGTGCCTTCCTTGGGCTTCTTCTCCGATTTCCCTTCTCCTTCCTTCTTCTCGCGAGGGCGGGTGAGATCAACCTTTGTGATAGATTCTGGATCGAGTCCCAACTTTCTGGCTTTTTCGGCTTCTTTCTTGCGGCGCATGATCTCAGCCTTCTCACGTTTGGACATGATGCCATCCTTTGGTGGTCGGCCTGGCCCCTTTTTCCTCTCGATCACCGTGCCAGGCTCCAGACCAAGCCTCTCGGCTTCTTCAGCCGTGAGGACACGCCTGCCACTACTGTCCTTGTTCGCCTGCGCTTCGGACTTCTTCTCTTCTTTGTCCTTGCCGTCCTCCGTCTTGATCTCAGGTTGCGGTATCTCGGTACTCGGCTGTGGCACATCTTCAGGAGGGACAATGCTGACTTGCGATGTAGATTCACCCTTCTCTTTGGGTTGGGCAACCGTCTTCGAAGGTGCTTTCGAGGGAGCTTTGGAGGGTGCTTTCGAAGTCGTCTTTGAAGCGGTTTTCGATGCAACTTTCTCCTTCTTCTCCTTCTTCTCCTTCTTTTCTTTCTCTTTCTCCCTCTCCCTCTCCTTCTCCTTTTCTTTCTCTTTAACCTTGTCCTTCCCAACATCGTCGGCTGCACCATCGTTTTCAACTTTCGGGGCCGTCTTCCCTGCGGCCTTCGCTTTCGCTGCTCGCTTAGCTTTGAGCTTCTCAATCTCCTTCTCCTTCTTCTTCTTCTTTTTCTTGAGGCGAGCTTCTGCCTTCGATTGCTTGGCCGGCGTTTGCTGGGATGGCTGCTTGAGCTTCAACTTGAGCTTCACCTTTGGCAGATTCTCATGCTCGCGATATTCATCTTCAGCGTCGTCATCAGCAGAAAACTCCTCTTCCTCGGAATCCCAGCCATAGGCGTGTGGGCTAAAGTCATATTGTTCGGCATAGCTGAAGCCATCGTCATCGCTCTCATCGTCATCGGGAATGATACTCTGGCCTCGGCCGTCTTCGAAGTTGAGGCTGATTCCCCCGCTAATGCTGTCTGAGCTGTCTGAGCGAACGTCTTCATCATCGACGGGAGCGTTTGGTAGCCGGAACATCATGGTGACGGCACCGATCTGGATCTTATCTCCATCGTGGAGCTCAACGGCATCGTGTTCCGGCATGTAGTGAACCTCGTTCAAGAAAGCACCATTCCTGCCAAGCACCTTCATTTCGAAAACCTGGCTGTCAAAGCTATAGTAAATCTTGAGATGCTTTCTGGAGATGCCCTTGTGGCCAACCGGACCGCTGTCGGACGTGGGTGGGTGAATGGGTACCAAAGGAACCTCGTGAGGGTCTGGAAGGAAGGAAGAGGAGTCGGGGTGGGATTGGTAAACAAGTTCGTTGTAATCTACCGGTTCGAAGGCATTGCTGCCAGCAATGGAACTCTTCCGGGAAATGCGTTGCGAGGACGAGCTGGCCGATTTTGCTTCTTTCTTCTTCCTTTTCCGCTTCAAGGGTGCGACATTAACATGATAGTCCTCTCCTCCCATGATACCACCGCACTCGCTGAGGTTGCTGCGACAGACACTTGCTACACTGGGAGCAGCAGGCCTCATGGGTGTCTGCGGGCCTTCTCCGCCATTGCCAGCCGCTTGTTGCTCCGGGGGCTCTTCCTGATTACGCTTCCGCATCTCCTGCCGGAACGCACGAGTGTCTCGGCCAAGCTCCACCGAGTATGTTGTCATGTAGAAATCTCCATCGGGGAACTCGAGCTTGGCAAAGGCACACTGGCGGCTGTCTTCGATTTGAAGAGCTGGATTTGACGACAGAAGAGTAGAGGCGAGCATGTCTGGAGGAATTGCCAACGCATCGGATGGTTGAACATCCATGCTGTCGAGGTAGTCCTGCTCATTCGGGGCGCCCATCAGGAAGACGTCCTGTGCCGCCGCACTGTTCAGGTCTTGAGGGCCGGAGACGAAGGGATCAGGCAAGTTTGCAACATTAGGCACAATGCTGTTGTCCTGGGTCGCACCCTCTGGAGGCTGCGGGGGACCGTCAAAGAAGGCGATGAGCTGATCTCGGGTAGCTATCTCAGTAGGCACAGGCGTGTCGTCGGGCTTTGTGGTGGCTGGCTGGGTTGTTTGCTTTTCTTCGGGCGCTTGAGTTTGTGCGCCATGTGAGCTTTCATCCTGCGCCACTTCCCCATCGGCCTCAGCGCTGGCTGCTGCAAGGTCGTCACTGGCGCCTTCGGCGGCAGGCGCAGGCGGTGGCAGGGTCGAATCGGCGGCGGGCGGCGGAGCTTGGGTGTCGGGCTGGGCGTCGGGAACGGCAGGCTCGCCTTGTGTGTCTTCCATGGTTGTCGCGTCCGGCAGGGGGGCGGGATTGGTGGTTGTCTCTTTCTCCTCCATCATGACGGCGGTTTCGGCATCGGCATCTTGCGTCGCGAATGGAGAAGGACGCGCATACGGCGGGGAAGCAGCAGCTGGGGTCGGCGCGGGCGGGGCGGGCCTGGCTGCTAGGCGTCTGCGACTGCGCTCCCGAGCGACTGCGAATTGTGGCCCGGCGAAGGTGGACGGCAGCGCGGAGTGGCTGTCGCGGCGGGTGAGGGACGCTGGAGCGATCATGAAATCTCAGGCTTGGCGCGCTCTGGCCGAGGATTATCCAGATTTGTTGTCTCGCCGAGCCTGCGGGCGGTCCACGCGGCGGGCGGTGAGCGGTGGGCGGGCAGGCCTCCTCTTGTGCCGTCTGTCGCGGCTCGGGGCTCGCAGAGGGGTTGCGCGGAGAGGGAGGGAGCGCGGCGTTTGTTCTGCGGGTGCGGCTAGCTGCAGCTTTCCACACCGGAACAGTCATCGTCATCCGACCAGCGGTAGGTAGGCAGCATCCTGTTCAACGCTTTTTTTGAGCCGCACGTTCCCGCTAGGCCCCTCCAACCGCGCCAGCCGCAATGCCGCCCAAGGGCAAGAAGAAAGACGCTGCGATCAAGCCAGCTGCCGCACCGCCAGAGCAACGGCCGCCGGACTGGCCTGCCTTCAAACCCCTCATTCCGCCTTCAGACCTATCCCTGCAGGAAGTCGTCCCAGAGCAGATTGTAACAGTGCCCAATTTCTGGCCGTCCTCGCTCTGCAAAACTTATGTGTCTTTTCTCTCGTCGTTGCCCCTCACCACTACTCCGGGGAAGCCCAAGAAAGGAGATGCTGTGCGAGTAAACGACCGCTTCCAAATCCAAGACGCAGTCTTCGCCAAGAGGCTGTGGGAAGAAACAGCACTCAAGGATATTGTGCTCGGCAACGTCGAGTCTGAAGATGGGCTGCGCATGACTGAGGCCGAGAGGACATCCCTCTGGGGCGGTGAAGCCGTGGGACTAAACCCCAACATCCGCATCTATCGCTATTCGAAGGGGCAGTTTTTTGACCAACACTGTAAGCGCCCTGTTGCACTGCCAGACCGACCCCGCTAAGGAGGCCTAGACGATGACTTCAACAGCGTGGTGATTCCAGGAGAGAGAGACATTCAAGCTCGGACGACTTGGACCCTGCTTCTCTATCTAACCTCGCCGGCCACGGGGTGTCTTGGAGGTGAAACAGTCTTTTACCCGGATCCTCCAAAGAAGGCGTCCAAGAAGGACCCTCCGCCAGAACCCATTGTAGTCGGCTTGGAAGTTGGCATGGCTTTGCTCCACAAACACGGAGCGGACTGCATGCTGCATGAAGGCAGGGAAGTTTTGGAAGGTGAGAAATGGGTCATTCGCAGCGATTTGTGCGTTCGCCGGTAGCGACCACAGACCCCGTGTACGGTGTGTGGTTGGATCACGAAGTTTGGCAAACAAAAGAGACTGCTATTCTAGTCTGTGCGACGGGTGGTGCTGGATATGCTGCTTCGTTTAAGCTACCTTGAAGAGCCTCCAGTGCGCACGGGCCTGATGAGAGCAGATGCATCTATTGGCCAACACATCACTTCCAAACAAAAATCTTCGGACCGCAGAAGTCCTTGCGAAACACTGCAAGTGGCGTTCAGCCAGGTGGAATCTTCAGCACGGGCCGAGTGGTACAAAGCATCATTATGCATGACTATTGCGGCTTGATGCCGGCAGGAAAGTCGCAGCATGGTTCTGCAGTGCGCCAGATGCCTTTGTTGACGTGTGATAGCAAGCCGGGTTTTTGAAATGTCTTGGCGCGAGCGCGCTACGTTTAGTCTCGGCCGGTCATGCGGGGCGCACACCGCAACTATAGCGGCTTCCACTTTTTGGCGGTGTGGCGGCGCTGTGGACCCTTGCAAGCGGCAGCGGCGCGTCAACCTCATCCAACAGACGCGAACGACAACACCAACGTGCTTGGCCAAGCGCATCTGTTGCCACTCGATCCAAGCTCGACTAAGAGCTCCTCAGCCTCGGCGCGCAAGCCTCTCCCGACCGCCGCCGCCCTCGCATCGACCAGCGCCGTCAACAGGCAAGCTTCGACCCGCCTTCCACCATGGGCTCCAGACTCCTCAACGCACCCATTGTGCTCGACAACGGCAGTGGAACGATCCGAGCGGGCTTTGCTGGTCAGGACCTTCCGAAATGCTACTTTCCGTCCTACGTCGGCCGCCCGAAGCACGTCAGGGCCCTTGCCGGAGCGCTGGAGGGTGACGTCTTCATCGGACCGCGAGCACAAGAGCTGCGGGGTCTGCTAAAGATCAATTATCCATTGGAGCATGGCATTGTCACGGACTGGGACGACATGGAAAGGATATGGCAATACGTCTACGCCGAGGAGCTGAAGACAGTGAGCGAGGATGTGAGTTTCCAGTGGTGCGCTGGCTCGTTCAAGCTAGCTGGCGTTTCCTCCGATTGCCTGCCACATCCATCACTGGCTGCACATGGCTAACCACAGGCGGCACGCAGCACCCTGTCCTGCTCACCGAGCCCCCGCTGAACCCGCGCACCAATCGCGACACTGCTGCCCAGATCCTGTTCGAGACGTTCAACGTGCCTGCGCTCTACACTTCTATACAGGCCGTGCTGTCCCTCTACGCGTCTGGCCGTACTACCGGTGTTGTCCTTGATGCCGGAGACGGCGTTTCCCATGCGGTGCCTGTTTATGGTGGATTCCAGATCAACAACGCGGTGCAGAGAATAGATGTCGCAGGGCGCGATGTGACGGAACACCTCCAGATGCTGCTGAGAAAAAGCGGCTACGTCTTCCACACGAGCGCGGAGAAGGAGATCGTGCGCAACATCAAGGAATCACACTCGTACGTCTGCCTGGACCCGGTCAAGGAGGAGAAGGAGTGGTCGGGCAGCACTGCCAGAGCGAACGAGAAGAGCGTCGAGTACAAGTTGCCGGATGGAAAGAAGCTCAAGGTAAGCCATGCCGGCTTTGCGGTCTTTTTGCCTCCTTGATGACCAACGAAATCAGATCGGCGCCGAGCGCTTCCGGGCTCCTGAGATCCTGTTCAATCCGGAGCTCATTGGGTCAGAGTACCAAGGTGTCCACCAGCTCGTCGTCAACGCGATCAACAGGACCGATCTGGACCTGCGCAAGGATCTGTTTGGAAGCATTGTGCTCTCGGGCGGGTCCACTCTGACGAAGGGCTTCGGTGACAGACTGCTGCACGAGGTCCAACGACTTGCGGTTAAGGACATGAGGATCAAAATATACGCACCTCCTGAGCGCAAGTACACTACGTGGACTGGCGGCAGCATTCTTGCTGGGCTAAGCACGTTCAAGAAGGTCAGTCACGCAAGCACCCCTTGAGCTAGTACGGAGGGCTAATGATCAGCAGATGTGGGTGGAGAAGGACGAGTGGCAGGAAAATCCGGACATAATCCACCAGAAATTCGCATGAGGCGTCGCGCAAGCCCCCTTCGGAGATTCGTCATTTCGCCTTGCATCAGCTTAGGGGCACGCTCGCCATCACGCGGGTGGGTGTCCCCCTGGCCCTGCGGCGAGACTCCGAGCGAGCGGTCTTCGGGGAGGTTGGCGCAGGCGATCTACGTGTCATGTCGGGGTCAGCCCTCTGGTTCTTAGCTCGGCCAGGGTCGGGCTCCCCCGCATTTTCGCTTACCGCCGCGTTCCTGCTGTTTCTGTTACCAAATCCCGAGCTTCCCCTCTCCGCACTTTTCGACTCCATGTGCGGCGTTTTGTCTGGACTGCAACACAATACCCCGGCGTTTGGCATTTTCACGATGGTTGAGGGATTTGACGGACATCTCTTACGCAACGGCTCCCGGAGTGGCACGAATTACCTGATCCCAACAGACGCAAGGCCCCTCTTTGACCGGCAGGAGCGGGGCGATGAGGCAATTGAGACGCCGGCTTCTGGAGGCCTTGGCCGGTTGCAGCGGTCCGGGGTAATGGACTAGGGGCGGGAAGCAAAGTCTGGGGACGACGCTAGGACATGGCCGGCCAGGAACGCAAGAACAATGCCTGCTTGTGCGTCGCCGCTGTAGGAACGCTGTTACCTCGTGTAGGACTACGTAGGTAGCGTATTGCCGAGTCTCGGTTCATCAGCTTCTCCTGAGCCCCGTGATTCCTCCAGCGTGGCCTCGCAGTTGCACAGGCCAGCGCTGCGTCAGCAGGCGTGAGCAGGAGCGCGAGCACGGGCTCGTCCTGAGGCATGAGCTGTCCTGCCCCGGATCGCCCAAGTAGTGCACGACGGACGGGTCCCCAGGACAGCAGGGCGAAGTGCGGTGTGCGGCGTGCGGCGTGCGGCGTGCGGCGTGGCCGGGGCGGGCGTCATGGGCGGGCGCGGTCACAGCAGCTTACCCCGACGCTGAGGGCAGCAGGCGCAGGAGGGCGCGTCTGGCACAGCGGGTGCAGCAGGCCAGGCCTGGAGCGCAGCGCACGCGGGCGGGAAGCGATCTCACGATTCACGGGATGGTTTCTGTTACGACGCCATTACCCCATATTTACTGCCTGGCGCGGTCGCATCATGCGCGGGCATCCAGTCAGCGACGCGGCTCTGGCACACGCGCCACACGGCGGCCTAGAGGTTACATAACGGAAACGCGCGCAGCCAGACTTCCAGACACGGGGCCGGGCGCCGGAGGGCAGCCGCGACCAGGCGTGCGCAAAAATTGCTCCTGGCGCCCATGCCGCTAACTGCAAAGCGCGTCTTATTTTGACGCCCGCCAAGGATCCCAGACCGGCCCCGTGACGAACCCACGTTCTCACAACTGAGGCCGCTTCCCCAAGCTGCAAAGCTCGTTCCCCAAGCTGCAAAGCGCTGCTGAGCTGTGACGCATGGCATCGTGACCTGATTCTTTCGCCATTTGATGCAATTTTTTCGCCCGGAAAGGGGCCCACGCCGTATAAGACGCCCCGACAGCCCGCGGCCGTTACCACCAAGCATCCAGATTCCCCTCCAAGCCTCGCTAGAACCGCGCTCCAGTGTTCTCTGCCATTGCCTCTTTCGGACAGCAGCTACCACACCCCACCATCATCACCACCACCCCACCGAATTTTCAAAATTCCAGCCATGACCACCAGCCGCAACTACAGCATCACCGAGCCGCACCCCTCGGTGCCGGCCGCCTCGACCGCCTTCCACTGGGGACGTGGTGGCGCCGGCAACGTGACGCGCATCAGCTCGAAGGAGGTGACGGCCGGCCCCTCAGCCACGGGCCCTGCGTCGCGCATCAAGCTGCCCGCGCCTCCGTCGTCCGGCCAGTACCTCACCGGACGCGGCGGCGCCGGCAACGTCCACCGCGAGCGCGCCATCTTCAGCTTCGACGAGGAGCTCCGCCAGCAGCAGCGGCTGCAGGACACGGCTTCGCCCGTCTACCACGTCGGCCGCGGCGGCTCGGGCAACCTCATCAACGAAGCCAAGCCGCAGAACATCCGCAAGGGCTCTGCCAGCTCGACCTTCTCCAACGACAGCGATGACAGCGTCAAGTCGGCCCCGCACATGAAGGCGCGCCGCAGCTACGAGGGCGCCCGGAACTGGCTCAACCGCACGCTGTCGGCTCGGTAAACACGTAGCTCGAACCAGTCTTGGGCTTGTCTCCTTTTTTTTCGGCAACTTTATATCTCGATTCAACAACCATTGACCGTCATGGACTCCAGCGGGCTGGTCCTGATTCCCGCGTCTTTCAGAGCATTTCGACGGCGCCTTCGGCTTTCGGTGGCATCTTTCAACCATTCACGCCATCCTTCCATCTGGATCGAGGCAACCAACTTCGAGGAATACGTTTTAGTAGCATCACAGGGAGCAGTGTCATCTGGAGGGAAACAAACAAAAAGTTATTGAGCGATTACTGATTTGGGTGGGATTCGGCGATCATCATCATATACCCGGCGAGGAGTTTGGGAATTCCTCGTGGAGAGGGCCACTACTTTTCCAACTAGCATGTGTTTTTCTTTTTTTTTTCTTTTAGTTCTTTTTCCTTCGCGCATCATCGTACAACAACCAGCGGCGGATATACCCAACCCCCGGTGAGGGCGCTAGTAAACCCTAGCAAAATTTTGTTTTCAAATTAGCTCTCAAGTACCGAGTTGCCATTCGGCAATTAATGCTACCGAGTGGATTTCCACCAGACTTGTTGTTCTGTCTTGGCTCTGTCTTGGCTCTAAGCGAGTTGGCTTTGTCATCACGTTCTTCGACTTCTTCGACATCCATCTCTCACACGCAGCGCTACTTTCTCGCTCCCGATCAGCGCGACGGTTTCTTATACAAAGGGATTTGCGCTCCTATTAATACTTCACAGCTGCGCGGCATTAACTGGACACGGCGACACGTAGCGTGAAGATCGAAAGCGGGCCCGGTGTCTTCTCCGGGCAGCCTCTCACGCGTCCACGGTGTGCGTTTGGAGCAGGATGTGGATTGTGTGCCCAGACACGGTGCGTGAAAAAAAAAAAGACGCGAGTGTCTAAAGCCGTGCACGATGGGCTTCGTCGTCGGCCGAGGCGGACGAGGGGTGGAATGTGCAATAGAAGGTAGGTCATGCGGAAGGCCGGGGGACAGGCAGCGCGCGGTTGTTGCCGGGGCCTAGGATCGGCCGGGAGAGACGACGAGGCTCGGATGGCGCCGAGCCGTGCAGTAGAAAATTTTAGACACACTGACGTCGATCTAGAGGGGTCCAGCCACAGAGCCAAGCACTGCAGATTTTTCGTCCGGCCTTCTAAAGCCGTGGCGCTGATGTCATGGATTCCTGGGGAAGTCGGCCGAAATGATTACTCGTCGCGTTGCCGAGGGGCCGCTGTGCCGCGGCTGTCTGGAGTCGCTCATTCTCCCTCGGGGCCCCTTTCTCGTCCCGCATGCAAGCTGGCAGCCACGCCGCCACGCAGCAAATCTCACTCATCTGCACCAGCGGGCCGCACGGAGCGCGCGTCGCTAACTAAACTCCGAGTCCGAGATCCCGCCAAACTTCTCCCACCACGAGCCCACATGCCGAAGAATCGGCAGTCTCACGTCCTGCATCCGACCACGAAAGGCCCCTATTGCGCCATCGTGTCGGCGCCCTTCTCGTCGGACTGTCGCAGGCGCGGTCCACTTGCGCCCCAGAGCTCTGCCAAAGCGCCAGGGAAAGAGCACCAGAGCACCGCTTCTGCCACTTTTTTGCCTTGATCGGGCCAGTTCCGATGAGCAGGCCCGATAGTTCATTTGTCATTTTGCTCCAAGTACGAACATCTTTCCCTACCCGGCTTCGTGCCCCGGCAGTCTGCCACACCCGCCCATCTCGTTGGCTGCTGCATGTGCTTTCCATGGACATCTATCGCCGGCCGAGAGATGCGGACGCTGCGTGGCTGCCTCCTGGTTGGTCCGCTCTTCTCAGGCCCGCTATCGCCCTTCTCTTATCCGCCCCGATCTAGGGTTTTGATACATCTAGGGTCCTTGCAGACGTCACTGCGGTGAAAAGTAAACATTTTTTGTCCGTTTGTCATAGCTCTCGACGATAACTGTCTTTTGTCTCCTCTCGTCGCCGCCGCAACTACTTAATCAAGGCCCCTCCCTTGCTGTTGACCCCCCAGTCCGCTCAGTCTTCCTCCAAAAACCTCCTCAGCCCTTCGATTTCAAGTGTCTTTTTGATACCCCAACCTCAACTTCCTTCACCATGCCTCACTCCTTCACCGTCTACAAGGGTACCTCCACTGGCGCCATCACTGAGGCCCAGACCACCCGCCCCGACCTCGTCGATGACCAGGTCTACGTCAAGGTCACCGCCTCGGGTCTTTGCGGCACTGACCTGCACTACCGCCACGCCGACATGGCTCTCGGCCACGAGGGTGTTGGCATCGTCGAGCAGGTCGGCCCCAGGGTCAGGAACCTGAAGGTCGGCGACCGCGTCGGCTGGGGCTACCAGCACGACGAGTGTGGCCACTGCAAGCAGTGCTTGACCGGCCAGGACGTCTACTGCCCGGAGCGTGCCATGTACGGCTTCGCCGACCTCGACCAGGGCTCGTTCGCCACCGGTGCCGTCTGGAGGGAGGCCTTCCTGTTCTCCATCCCCAAGGACCTCGCCGACGAGGACGCCGCGCCCCTCCAGTGCGGCGGCGCCACCGTGTGGACCTGCTTCGACGACTACAACATCGCGCCCACCGCCCGCGTCGGCATCCTCGGCATCGGCGGCCTCGGCCACCTCGCCATCCAGTTCTCCGCCAAGCGCGGCTGCGACACCGTCGTCTTCTCCGGCACCGACTCCAAGAAGGAGGAGGCCATCAAGCTCGGCGCCCACGAGTTCTACGCCACCAAGGACAAGAAGGAGCTCGAAATCGGCACTCAGCTCGACGCTCTTCTCGTCTGCACCAGCGCCCACATCGGTAAGTTCCTGGCATGCAAACCCTATGCATACACCACCCCCAACAAAGCCCCCTCCTTTCTGACGCCGTTTTTGCACCAACCACAGACTGGGCCACGTACATGCCGCTGCTCGCCCCCGGCGCCATCATCTTCCCGCTGTCGGTCGAGTCGGGCGACCTCGTCGTGCCGTACATGCCGCTGCTGCAGGCGGGCCTGCGCATCCAGGGCTCCATCGTCGCCAACCGCGCCACCCACCAGCGCATGCTCGAGTTCGCCGCCCGCCACCAGATCAAGCCGCTCGTCAACAAGTTCCCCATGACCGTCCAGGGCATCGAGGATGCGATGAAGACGCTCGACTCGGGCAAGATGAGGTACCGCGGCGTCCTCGTGCCCGCCGAGAGGCTGTAGGCTGCTTTTTTTTTGCCATCTCGTCTTCTTCTTCGTTCTGTTTGCAAAAAAGATATCCTCTTGTGGAGCTGAGATGGGACTGTAACTGTTGCTTTCTTCACGATCATAGATAGCGTTGGGTTTTGTTTTTCTTCTCCCCCCTCCTTTCGGGGGGAGCCGTCACAAAAGACTTGGGAATCGTAGACTGGATGCCGGACTGAAAGGGTTTAGTTGAGATGATAAATCAAGAATTAATGATACTCGCATGAGAAGATCTCACTACTGACGGACATTTGTTGTATACCTTGCGGTGTTGATCAAAACTCGCAGCGAGCTGTTGGTCTTTGAGCGTCTCTACCTAGGGAGTTTTCGAATAGCAACGATCGGCTGCAAGTTCCCGGGTCCAAGCTCCATCTTGCCCTTCAGGGTTGTTGCTGCGCGGTGGTTGCAGCTGCCGTGCGTCGTTATTTCCCTCAGACTCGGGCGCCGTACACAAGCAGTATATATAAACGAAGCGCAAGGGATCTCTGAACCTTGCACTTTGGCCCGCGCGCCTACATGCTCAGTCACACCCTTTCTCGACGCATTGTTTCGCTCATCACTTTCCTCTAGCGAACCTTAATTCTCACTGGAATGGAGGCTGGCGAAGAAACGAGCCGATGCGGACCAGGACTCTCGCGGTGACAAGGCGCCTTTTTATAAGCTACACCGGAGCCACGGACATCACCTGTCCAGACAGACCCTCTACAACACATGACCGCCAGTCCAAACCCCAACCTCCCACCCAAGAAACCACGCACGTCCCCCCCTCCACATCCCCGCCGCTCTCCACCACTCACTCGACTCAACCCTCCTTCCTCGCCGTCTCCGCCGCCGTCTCGACCACCCTCCCCATCCCAAACCCCCTGACCCCATTGCTCACCCACACCCACTCGCCCACCGCCACCGTCTCCCTCGCCACCGGCTCCTCCATGCACAACCCCCGCTTCAACGCCCACCGCCTCGTCGTGCCCCTCTGACCTCCTCCTGCACCGCCGACCGGCACCGCCTTCGGGCTGCGGATGCTGTGGCCCCAGCGGCCGGGGAAGGGCGAGCGGAGCTCGCCTTCGTCGCCGAGGGGAGGGGGAGGGAGGGAATCTGACGGAGGAGGAGGAGAAGAAGACGAAGGAGAAGAAGAAAAAGAAACGTTGTCCGGCACCCCCACCGGCGGCGTGACCCACCGCCCGCCGCGGTAAAAGTACGCGCTCGTGAAGCTGCCCTCGGTCATCTCGCCGACCGTGTTCCAGAGGAGGACTTCGTGCAGGGTGCCGCCGCCGCCGGGCACGGCTGGTGCGGAGCGCGCGCGGGCGGCGTCGTAGTGGGCGCGGTGGGTGGTTTTGAGGAGGGTGTGCGGGGAGGTGGGGGTGGGGGAGGTGTCGATGGTGAGGGTCCAGGCGGGCGGTGATGGTGGTGGTGGTGGTTTGGGGGAGGAGGGGGGGAGAGTGGGGTCTAGGAGGGCGCCACCGGTGCGGGGGGAGGGGGTGAATGGCTTGCTACTGCTGCTGCTGGCTGGCGGGGGAGGGGTGGTGAAGGTGGCTGGGTAGAGGGATGAGAGAGGGATGGCGGGGGTGGTGGCGATGTCGGTTTGCATGTCGCCGGGGCGGTTGAAGAGGACGCGGACCTGGGGGTTTGGGTGTTACTGTTGTCGCTCTCCAGGTCGTGTGTTGGGTTCGGGCTGAAGAAGGGTATACCTTCAGTGGGGATTCGGCGTCACCGTTCTGGCTCCTCCATGATTCGACTTCCTGGTTCAACAGAGACTCGAGGTTTTTGCCGTCGGCGAGCTTCTTTGCGACCTCGGTCCATTCGAAGTGCTGTGCCGCTTCGAGCATGCGGTCCCGGTGGTAGCGTAGCATGTAGAAGGGACTGGAAGGCGAGAAGCTCACGATATCCGAGCTGTTCTCGGGGCTGGAGCGAAGAGCCGGATCATGGCGGAGAGATGTGAATAGAGAGAAGGAAGCCGGCTGGGCTGGCATTCTGCTGTTTTTTTTACGAGCAATGAGTAATGTGGAGCTCCAGATGCGATAGCGACCGACCGTGTCTGCTCGAAAACAGAGCTCAGCCCAGGACTCCGGCGCCCCAACGAGAAAGACAGCGGAGATGCCAAATCAAGGTATGTCACAGCAACGGCCAACGCTTTGTACAGTGGAGGGGGATCCGCAGTCACGTGAGCGATGCCGAGAGGGGAAGTCGAGGTCGGAGGGGCTTGCGGGGGCGGTTAATGGCTGCACAGCTGGCGGCGGGCAGGGGAGGTGTGCCGATGCAAGTGCGGTCAAACGGTGCTTGGCTGGGTATTTCGGCGTTAATGGGTGGGCGGTGGTTCGACGGAGACGGCGCGATGACGGCTTGAGCGAAGATCCGGCTGGTGCGAGCTCCAAGGAAAAGTGCTCCAATCCTCGACCCGGTCGCGTCACCGTCCACACAAATCTTATCCATCCACACCTCCAGCATCCCCCGCCTCGCCGCCCGCCGCGAGGTGCCCTAGACGCTGCGACCTGCCCATCGCCAGCCCGCACAGCCCGCCATGTCCAGCAATCCCGAGCTTCCCATCCCGCGCCCGGCGCAACCCATCACCCTCGACTCCAACCTTGCCCAAGGTGCCGGCTCAGCCTCGCTATGGGACCGGATATCCTCCTGGGCCGCCGAGCATAAGGCTGTCGTCTACACCATTGCCGGCGTGACCGTGTTGGTGACGGGTGCCGGTGCCGTCTACTACTTCGCCGGCGACTCCAAGAGGCCCGAATCGGCCAAGGCCAAGAAGAACAGGAAGCAGAAGGAGAGGAAACGCGCAAAGCAGGCCGCCGACGAGACTGCCGCGAAGGAGGCCGAGGTTGCGGGTATGCGCCCATTGACTGCGGAAGCTTCATGTGCTAACCGCGTCAGCAGCTACGAAGAAGCCCTCCGTCTCTGATGCGAGCGATGACGATCTGCCCTTTGTCGACGAGGCCATTGCCTCGGGTCTGACCCCTGATGTAAGTTGCGCGCCTTCTACACGCAATTGAATCTAACGCCGGCCCAGGAGCGCAAAGACTTCGCCGCGAAGCTCAAGGCCGCCGGCAACAAGGCCTATGGCTCGAAAGACTACAACCGCGCCATTGACCTGTACACCAAGGCCATCCTCTGCAAGCAAGACCCCGTTTTCTTCTCGAACCGCGCCGCCTGCTGGAACGCCATGTCGAACTGGGAGAAGGTCATCGAAGACACCACCGCTGCGATCAATCTGGACAACGAGTACGTGAAGGCTCTGAACAGGCGCGCCAACGCCTACGAGCAGGTCGACCTCTTCAGTGAGGCCCTCCTCGACTACACGGCCAGCTGCATCATCGATGGATTCCGCAACGAAATGAGCGCACAGAGCGTTGAGCGTTTGTTGAAGAAGGTCGCTGAGGCTAAGGGCAAGGCCATTCTCGCCGGAAAGGAGAAGAAGCTTCCAAGCCCGACCTTTGTTTCCAACTACCTCCAGAGCTTCAGGCCCAAGCCGCCCCCCGCTGGTCTGGAGCCCGAGGCTGATCTGGACGAGGAGACGGGCAAGGGCCAGCTGCGCAAGGGCTTGATTGCTCTCAACCTCAAGACTGCCGATGGTTACACCGAGGCCGCCCAGGCTTTCGACAGGGCGCTGGAGCTTGGTGATTTGGGCGAGCACGAGGCTTTCGCGTACAACATGCGTGGAACTTTCAAGTACCTCAAGGGTGACAACAAGGACGCTTTGACAGACCTGACCAAGAGCGTTGAGCTTGACCCCTCGCTGACCCAAAGCTTTATCAAGAGGGCGAGCATGCACCTCGAGCAGGGTGAGTGGATGAAACAAAAAGCATGCATTGAGCGCAAGCTAACTGATGGTAGGCGAGAAGGATGCCGCCCAAGCCGACTTCGAACAGGCCATGGGCCAGAACCCCGAAGACCCCGACATATACTACCACCGTGCTCAGCTTCACTTCATCCTGGGAGAGTTCGCCTCGGCGGCAAAGGACTACCAGAAGTCGATTGATCTCGACAAGGACTTCATTTTCTCGCACATCCAGCTCGGCGTTACCCAGTACAAGATGGGAAGCATCGCCTCTTCCATGGCTACTTTCCGTCGCTGCATGAAGAACTTCGAAAAGGTTCCCGATGTGTACAACTACTACGGCGAGCTCCTGCTCGACCAGCAGAAGTTCCAGGAAGCCATCGAGAAGTTCGACACTGCTGTCGAGATGGAGAAGGCGGCCAAGCCGCTGGGCATGAACGTTCTGCCCTTGATCAACAAGGCCCTGGCCTTGTTCCAGTGGAAGCAGGACTTTGGGGACGCCGAGGAGCTTTGCAAGAAGGCTCTCATTAGTGAGTACCGCGTGAGCCATGGCCATTCGAGTTTTGTATCTGACCCAGCCTGCAGTCGACCCCGAATGCGATATTGCCGTTGCAACCATGGCCCAGCTTCTCCTCCAGCAGGGCAAGGTTCCCGAGGCGCTCAAGTTTTTCGAGCGGGCCGCCGAGCTTTCGAGAACCGAGGGCGAGATTGTCAACGCGCTTTCGTATGCTGAGGCGACGAGAACGCAGCTCGAGGTTCAAGAAAAGTACCCGCAGCTCGCTAGCCGTCTTGGTGCGATGGGGGCTGGCATGCCTGCGATGGCTCGCTAAGCTTGCCGTACGGATGAAATAAAATCATAGTCACACCTGTAATCTCCTTGTCCTTCTTCCAAAATCCCTTTTTTGAGCTCTGTGCGCCTCGAAATAACACTCTTCTCTCTTGTACTTATCATCCAGCCTTTCTCTCTTCGCTCTCCGTGCCTGTTCGGCAGAGGAAGCGACACTTTTAAGCGGGTCAGTGCGGTGTGGGGTCCTTTTCCTATGGTTATATGGTGAGTACGGACGAGTCAGGAGCAGCTTCTCCAATATTCCTTCAGTCTTTCGAAGTGCTGCTTTAGAAGGTCCGAGGCTTGATATCCCGTCGTTTCATGGGTGTGTATCTGTGCATTGAAAAGAGCAATGAATCTAGGAAGTGGTGTTCACGCAAGATGCCTGGGAAGCTGGAGCTCGGATTACTAGTGTGTTCCTCTGTAACTCCTAATTTGGCGTAGGTAGGGAGCAACGGGACATTTGACAGCTATGACGAACGCGGATGTAAACCGCGATGGAAGACTGATGTTGCAGCTGTTTCAACGGCAGGCATGCTTCGAACTATGTCCGCCTAACATTGTCATGGAGCCGATTCACCCAGCAAAAAAAAGAGTCCGTGTAGAAGCGCGCCAGGGAGATTTGGATTTTACCAGCTCAGGGCAGCAAGTTCTGCATCGGCTTCCTTACGAGCCTTTACAGCTTCTTCGTAGTCCTCGAGTTTAATATCCCCAGCAGCCCAGAGCATGATGGCCTGCACATAGACGCCGTCCGCCAGCTTCTCCCTCTGCGCCTTCTTAGCACGCCTTTTGGGGGGCGGCGGATTCGAGCGAGAGGCCCGGGGTACAGTCGACGAGAGGCTGGCGGTCTGCGGTGGCGATTGAACATAACCAATGATGTTCAACCATGCACCGATTTCCAAGTCGTTGCACTTCACGGATTCGAGTACATGGTCGATGTTGACACGCGCAACGACGGACGGTTTCGCGGGATAGGCATGCTTGAGGGTCAAGGTGCCAGTGCGGGCGTCGTAGCCGTCAACGCTGCAAGCTGCTCGTCAGAAGGCCTGGTATCAGGTGTGAGGGGCACGAGGCTCACCAGCCCAAGAAGCGCGCCTTGTCGCCGACGTCCATGCGCTTGAGGTCGGAGAGAAAGACCAGCCGACTAGGCGGCGGACCGTTCATGGCGCCAGGAGCCCAGTCGCATGTCGCGGCCAGGGAGCGTGCAGTGGCGTTGCGCGGGCGGAACGGACGGTGGATTCGCGGGGCGTGGGAGGTGGGACCTTGGTTGGAGGACCAGATTGAGGCTCGCGAGGGCACGTGCTCGCCGCGGGCGCTGCATCATCGGGCTTCCTTGTGCTTCACCTCCCCATCACCCGCCCGCACCTCGGACGTGCACTCTCCGACCAGGCTTCCACATTTCGCCCTCCCCGACCCGACAGACGACGCCAGGCAGCAGGCTATTCGCGTGCTCCTTAACCGCGCCGCTCCTCGCTTTCTGCCTTCCACGCCTGATCCCCGCCCGCAGCGCCCGCCGGCGCCCACCGTCCACCAACGTTCTTCCGCTGCGCAGAGCGCCCCGCCGCCCGCGTGCAGATCGGTCCACACCTCGTCGCCGATACAGACAGACGGCCACACAACCTCAGCTGCACTTTCCCTACTAGAAATCCTCGACCATGTCTGGCTGGGGGCTGGGTTGGTTCGGCGGTGGAGCGGCGAAAAAGAAGGATGCGCCCAAGAACGCCATCTTGCAGCTGCGCGGCCAGCTGGAGATGCTGTCCAAGCGGGAGAAGCACCTGCAGCACCAGATGGATGAGCAGGACGCTATCGCGCGCAAGAACGTCAGCGCGAATAAGACCGGTAAGGCGCAGCCGCTAAGCCCTCTCGCCATGTTGTTGGGACCTTGCCATCACCACCGCAACCCACTGCTCCGCCCTGCCCTCGTGTAGCTTTGGATGAGATGCTGACGGCCATGTTCCCGGATTGCAGCCGCCAAGTCCGCGCTGAGGCGCAAGAAGCAGTTCGAGCACTCGCTCGAGCAGACCCAGAGCCAAATAATGACCCTGGAGCGCGAGATCTACTCGATCGAGACTGCGAATATCAACAAGGAGACTCTCGATGCCATGAGAAATGCCGGTTCCGCCATGAAGCAGATCCACGGTAGCCTTACCATCGACAAGGTGGACCAGACCATGTACGTCTCATCGCCCCAAGCCGCCACCGCCCGTGACGTCAAATGGCTCTCCGTTATGCAGAGCGCAGGATCACTGACATGGCCCGTTCCAACAGGGAGGAGCTACGGGAGCAGCACGCCATCGGCGAGGAGATTTCCGAGGCCATTGCCCAGCCCATGGGCCAGACGCTCGACGAGGACGAGCTGGACGACGAGCTCGCCGAGCTGCAGCAGGAGGAGCTGGACAACAAGATGCTGGAGACGGGTCAAGTCCCGGTCACGGACAAGGTCTCGAGATTACCGACGGGTCCTACGGGAGAACGTAAGTGGATGGAACCAAGCTGCGCGTGCATATCGGTTAGCTGACACCTGACGTCCAGTTCCCGGCAGGAAGCCGGCCCGTGCCGAGGAGGAAGACGACGAAGAGGAGTTGCGGAAGCTTCAAGCCGAGATGGCCATGTAATGCCGGGCTATCTCGAGTCAGGACTCATGGGCCTGCTCTGTGCCCGCCCCCCTTTGCAGAGGCAGTATCATGCCCCTTCACATCTATCCCCCCCGCTTGGCCTGTTCAAGCCGATCGGCTTTTCCTTGCATCGCGTTCACACTGCTCGGTCACCGGAGTTTGGGTACATGCGGTTTTCGTCCCTTCAACTCGTTCCATTCTCCTCCATGTTCTCTCAGAGTGGGAGTCAGACATACTTCTCGATGCAAATCAATGGGATGTAGCAAGGGTGGTGCATGTGCAGTATGCAAGTGCATGTACGTGTGCGGCATGTAACTTTTTTGCTTTTTGCGTGAGTGATGGATACTGGGGGCTTATAGATGACATCTTTTCTTTTTTCTTTTCGAATACCAACCATCATGGAGACCTTTTCCTCTCCCATTTCCATGACTTCGCTTTCTCTTATGACCCCCGTCCCGAATTCTCGGCGATATCAGGCAGGCAAACGGAACCACTGGATACGCCGCAATGGGTCAATACATCTTCATGGGCCACTCGGGCGTCTCTCCAACGCATTGCGCTCCTAGCAATATCCCCTCATCCTTTGACATCACTGAATCTTCTCTACAGCATTACACAAGAAGATAACTCAGCAGTACTAGGACATGCGCAGTGCCATCGTTCTTTTGTAATGCTAAAGTGTTCAAAGCAGCAATGATGATAGTGGTTCAGCACGGTGTTTTGCTTCAAGTTTACCGCCTTCGCTAGTCCCTGAAAGAAGTACGTCTGGATTTTGAGAACAGAAATGCAGTGTTTGTTCTGGACGGATATCCCTACTCCAAGACCTTGTCCAGAGTCGAGTTTGACATTCAGCTACCTCCCTTTTCATACATATCGAGGGGTGTATGGTGGTCAACTGATGCCAGAAAGTGCGGGTTCCTTCCGTGGAGTGCATCTGCAAGGGCCCAGCTGACCCTGAGGTTGGTGTTGAGGTAGGTGCAGCCACCCGAGCTCCTCCCTCCTCCGTCCCTCTGACTGTCACATGTGGTACCCTGGTGACCAGTGGCAATCATCGGACTTGCATACGGGGTGCTGGGCAATCAGCTGAGGCTGCGGCCGCTTCCGCAAACGCGCGGCCACCAGCAGATGCGGCAGGGTCGCAAACTCACGCGCCTGATATGGACCCTTCCACGAGCACCCTAACTGCCAAACAAGGTACACTTCGCCATCACATGGCGTCCGAGCACCCACAACGCCTGCCTCGCCACTCGCTTCCCGGAGACCCTGCATGCACCGGCCCCCATGCGCGTTTTCAGTCCTTTCGTCCCCAGACCTTTATAAGCTCGTCCTCGCTCAACCCAGCACCTCTTCTTTTCTTCTTCAGCTCTCTTTGCCTTTTGGCTTAGATCAAGTGTAGTTTCTGTTCTTTTTAGTTTAGTCTCTAGAACGCCCCTACGGGGGCACTTCTATTGATTAAACCAGTTTTTGGCAACGGGTCGATGGCCTCTGGGCTCCGCCTACCGTCATTGACCACAGTGTCGCCCGTATTGCACTGCCTCGGGCTGATGCGAATTCAATCAAGTTTTGAATTTTCCTTTTCGTTGAGCGCGCTCACCTTTACGTGGGAGCTTGAGGAAGAGGGAGAGGCCACCAGTACACGCAGATCCTTCGACCGTACGTAAAGGCCCATACGGCAGCTCCGATCCGATTCTCATCCACTGCTTCACGCCACTACTAACCGCGCATAGTATCGGCAACGACGAACGCAAGGTCACCACGGATACAGGCCCCCTCATGGCATCATGACCACTTCTCAAACACGAGGTGCTTCTGGAGACAAAGACGCGTGTAATGCAGGAGATCTGCAGCTTCCCATATCGTACAGTGGCAGCTCTCATGGCAGGCTGGGTAAGCGGAGAAGCGTTCCAACTTCTGCACGGCCGCTGTTGCGGAAAGGAACCGACATTTCAAATGTGACCTGTTCTCTCATTCATCAACGCTACACGCGCACCGGTTTGACCAAGAAGAACCACGTGGGTCAGTCTTTTTTTTTTTTTGTGAGGTGGTTTGAAGATCTGCGGCTCGTTCAAACGGCAGGTCAAACCGATCCGAGACGCTGCGCTTAGAGAAACAGCGATACTTATATGAGTAATCGGATCGTGGATCCAGATAGATGCTCAGAGGCCGCACACACCGTCTCTTCGTTAGCCGCTCTGCTCTCGAGGATGGGGCAGGTGCAGAAGCGCTGAGCGGCGTCGACCACGGCCTGGTCGAACAAAATTGGGGCTAATTTACGGTGTACCTAAGTTAAGCAAGCGAGCTGCATTGAGTGATTTTACTCCAGCTGGACAGGGCTCGAAAGAGCGCAATTAGCCGCGGGGCGCTCCAAGCTAGCCTGGATGCAGCAGCAGTAGCGGCAAGCCACCACCGACGACTCCTCAACCCTCACGCCCATCCCCAGTACCATGCAACCCTCACACGGCCTTGTTCCCACTTTGTCTGCGGAGCGCGGCCTGATGGCGGCCGCGTCCGCGACCCACTCGCTAGTTTTTCGACGGATCCGGTTGCTGCCCGAGGCGGACAGCGCGGTAGAGCATGCTGCAGTAGTTCGACGGCCATGAAACGAGCATGTGAGGGTTGCAGTGTTCCTGACGGCAAGCCTAGCTGACGCCTGCTGCCTCGTGCCGAATGCCGTGCGCGCCTTCTGTCAACCACTTTTTCCACCGGCAGCCGGCAGCCGCCATCCGCCCTCGCACAGCCTAAGCGCTCAGCGCCTTCCGAGTTGCGCAACACTTGGTGGCCGCCCTGCCTCCCCAATTCTCGGACTGTCTGCCCGCCTACCTGTCTTTCTGTCTTTCTGTCTGCCTGTCAGCCTGTCTGCCCTGTGCAGCCGCAGACTCGCCAGCCTGCTTTCGCCGCCGCCTTCGCCTCTGACCGGCGAGCATGCACGTCCTGGCTAGCCGCCGCCATATCGCCTACTGACGACGCCCGCCTTCTTCCAATACCGCGTCCGACAAGGGCCCCCGGCGACCTGTTGGTCCAAGCGTGCCGCAGCCACCCAACATCTCGCAGGCGGCGCTTGTCATGATCCCTGCCCGAATACTGGCCCGGAAGCGCCGCCTGGGTTCGAGAAGTCCTGCCATCCCGGCGACCCCATCTCGAGCCTCCACACGCCATCTCGCCCACGCCTCCAACCTGCAGCCAACTTCTCTCAGCCATGTGTCTGCTCGCCCCGCTACGCCGCAGTGTTGTCGTGGCATCCTTCTGTGGTGAAGTCATGCGGGTTGGTGGCACAGTAGCACAAACCAAAGCTTGTCCAAGCTAAGTGCTCCCGCCACCATCGCCTCTGTCACTGGCACCTTGTACCGAAAGCGCCGTTGGCCGGCTGCCGCAATTGGCCTAGCCCAAAGGCCTGTCGCTAGCCGCGTGAAGCAGGGGTGGCACGGGAGGGAAAAAAGAGCTGCGGCATGGGTGGTGGCTGCGGCCCGGGTGCATGCTGGACAAGCTTCCCGCTGCACCCAAAAGCAAAGAGCACTTGCGGCGTCCTGCAGCCATGGCTCGCAGTCCACTTCCTTCACCTGTCAGCCTCTTTATAAAATCATCCGACGCTGACTGCTTGCTTGCTGCATCGCTGACCCGATTCAATCACACTGGGGTTTCCTGTCGTGCACCCACACCTCTCTCCATCCATCCACATCTATACACAGGCCGCTCCTCGATTGGCCGAGCAAACGGTGGGCTGGCTTCCGGTCCCCACAAATTTCCGTCTTCGCTGCTTTCCCTTTTCGTTTGCCGCCCGTATTACTCGACCCTCGTCTCACATATTGGCCCGAAGTTCCTCGTGCAACATCAATCTGGGGACGGCGCTTAAATTTTCTTGCCCCTGGCCATTGAAGAAAAAGAGCCTTGCCCTGCCCTCCCCCCTTTACCGTCGTGGGACCGCCGTCGACTTCCTCTCTACTCGCTCGTCGCGCTTCTTCCCGAAGCTCTTTGTTGCGCCAAGGACAGGAAAGGCCAAGGAAAGAGCGACATTCAACCGTCGAACGGCATCGGCAAACGGACAGAAACGCGAGGAAACACAGCGCACAAACCAGGAAGACGAAAGGCCCATTCCAAGATGCTGACCCCAAAGACCATGACCTCCATCCTTTTCACCCTCCTCCTGACCGCAGCCCACCTCACTGCCGCCACCCCCATCTCCTCGCCAACTCAACAGGACAAGCAAACACGCTCTCAACACAATGCCCATGACCGCCGCGGCGACACGCCCGACCTCTCGTGCCTCACCCTCCCCACCGTAGCAGGCGCCGCCACGCCGCTACCCACGATACCCACCGGCTACAAGCTCAAGCACGTGGCGCTGGGCGTAGGCACCCAGAACTACACCTGCAGCAGCGACTCCGCCGACGCCGTCGCCGTCACGTCGCCCTCCTCGGCCGGCGCTCTCGCCTCGCTCTGGGACATCGGGCCCTTCCTCGCCTCGCCGCTGGGCCACCTCTTCGAGAATGCGCTGCCGCCACTCGCGCTGGCCATGTACGGCGCCCTCTCGTCCAACGAGGGCGAGTCGTGGTGGGACGCCGTGATCGCGCAGATGCCCTGGATCCCTTCGGCCTCGGGCGACACGGCCGCCAACACCCTCCCCTCTACCGCCTTCGGCGAGCACTTCTTCTCCTCCACCCTCACCCCGACCTGGGACCTGCTGCCGTCCGCCGCCATGTACCCAGACGAGGCCGCCAGCATCGTCTTCCAGGGGAAAAAGGAAGGCAGCCTGGACGCGCCGCGCGACGCCTGCCCCGGGCTCAATGGAGAAGGCGCCGTGCCTTGGCTCTACTTGACCAAGTCGTCGACGACGGACGACGGCATCGCCGCCGTGTATCGCGTCATCACCGCCGGCGGCATGCAGCCTGACACGTGCGAGGGGCTGGCTGGGCAGGAGATTGAGGTCAAGTATGCGGCAGAATATTGGTTTTATGGACCGTGATGAGGAGGAGGGATGGAAAATAAAGAGAATGAGAAGGGGGACAATAGGGTAAGTAGGGATGGCCTGAGAGAGGCCGGGGGTTCTAATACGCGGGGGCCATTTACTCTCTCTTCCGTCCGTGTGTCTTTCGTGGGCTTTTCGTGTCGATGTGTTTTTCTCCCTTCGGATGGAGGGAAGAGCTTGAAGAGTTGGGTCGCTCGCTGCGCAAACGGAATGGGAGGGATGATTGTTCTTTCTTCTCCCTCCCCTTTTCTTCTTTCTTCGTCCTTCTGTTCGTCCATGGCTCATCGCAGGAGAGCATGTACGACATTGCCCTACTTTCGGACAGGGACTTTTTATTTCTTTCTTCAGCTGCTCGATATCCCCTTCTTTTCTGTAAACAAACTTTCAAAGACGTCGTCGAGAGTCTCCAATCCAATAATTCATGACTTCCTCGCCATAAGGAACCAGCCATGTTCGTACCCAAAAGCCTACAGCTGCCTCGGCCTCGGAATAGCGTTGAGTATAGCACACATCTTCGGCAATCCAACGGCGCCATTTACAGAGAAACGAGCCCATCTGATATGCTTACATCACAGCCTTGAGTTGTATACCGTCATCATCATCATCATCTTACACACATTTTACGTACATACAACGTCGGTCTATCAAAAGATGTCCATCCGCCTAACAGAAGCTTTAACAGACCAACATTCCTTCCTTTCCTTCTCTTCCTTTCTCCTCCCCGTTTTCCCTGAGGGCGATGGCACCAAACCATCCATCCCTACCCGGGAGACTAGGAACAACAAAAGACATCCATACTCCCATCGCCTCTTCTTTTTATTTTCTTTTTTCCCTTTTTCCTTCCTTTCCACATCTCCTCGTCACACTACTCTCCCATATCCCTCGTCTCATCATCATCCACGAAAATACAAAGAGACAACCCTTCGTCGTGCCGCCTGGTTCCCTTCTACCTCGACATCGGGCCATCCCCATCCCACTCTTCCAAAGTCTGTTTGTCCCACACCCCCTCCTAAAGAAGAAGAAAAAACAAAAAAAAAAACAGAGAGAGGCTCCTCCCATCACTCATTCGTCTATACATATACTTCCGATCCGTGCTTCCCATCCCTTTCGCGTTGACGAGCGGCCGGCGAATGGTGGTGGTGGTAGCAGCAGCAGCAGCAGCAGCAGCAGCAGCGTGTATTGCTACGTCCATCCATCCAAACCCCTCTCCCCCGCCCCGCCCCGGCCCTCAGAAAACGACCGCTTCCCACACCACCGACGAGCTGGGGGAGAAAGTAGGGAAGAAAAGAACCCGTGTTGATGTTGGGTTGGATGGGAAACAGTAGAGTAAGCGCGAGGATTTGTTGGAAGAAAGAAGGGAAGGAAGGAAGGAAGGAAGGAAGGAAGAAGTGAGAGGGGGGAGGGGGAAAGGAAATCAAGGGAAGAGTCGGGGCAAAATTGTCCTTTTTCGTAACGATTGCTTGGATGAAAGAGAGGGGACGGACGGCGATGGGAGAGCGGGAAGAAAACGTGAAAGGAAAGGAGGGAAGGGGAGGGGAGGGAGAGAAGGAACAATCAGTGGACGAAGGTGGTTGACTGTGCTTCTGACGAGTGAGGGAGGATATTTTTCGAGCTGCTATCATCAGGACGGAGAAGGAGAGAGGGGATGCTTTATGCAGAGAAAAGGGCGATGAGGGTGAACAGTGTCTCTCCTTCGTCTTCTGTGGAAGAAGTAGGTCAGTTTCGCCGAGAGACGAGACTTTGCTCCCTTTCCCAGGGGGGTATATCTTCAGCCTTCGTGCGTGTTTGGTAGAAAAAGAGGTATCGTGCGCCAGTAAATGCATAAGAGCGCCTTCGAGTCCAATCCAAATAATGGACTCGAGCATCTGGGGAGAACATGGCGGAGTGCTCTAGGGCATGCCTCGTAAGAGAGATTTTGGGAATAACGAGAAGGGGCGAGTGGACAAGGGAAGAAGAGAGATGTGGAAGACCGCCCCAAGTAAAGAATATCGTGTCTGGTGTAGGTACTAGCGGTGGTAGGTTACGTTAAAAAGCCTCCTTCCTATCCTATCGTAGACATCATCAACTAAAAGGTAGTGCAGTAGGGTCCGCTATGTAGGAGCAGCAAAGTAGCAACAAGAAACAACAAAACAAGATAAAACCACATAAACACACAAGACACCCAGTAAATGCTGCTTTCATCATCCACAGGCCATCCCGCTCCCCCAACGCGCGTCTTTGCTTTCGTCCACCAAGGAAAAATAAAAGAATCAAAATCCCCCCCCTCCCTTGACACCTCGGTCCACCTCTTTGGGGAATCTCTATGCAAGTGATGTGAAGAATGACAACGACAGGGTTCGTGAAAGGGTCCAAGAAAAAAATGCAAGAAATGATGACCCCTCTCCCAACAATGACAGAACATTTTTCATCCCAAAAAGCACCATGCCACCCTTTTTCCAAACATTCTTCAATTGAAAAAAAGCAAAAAGGATGCAAGAAATCGGCGCCTCCCAGGATTCGCGAAGAATTAATCAAACGCGTCGCGATGCAGGACAAAAGACATGAAATACGGGGACAGCGCTGGCGAGAGTCATTCGTCGTCAGCTCGCAGCTCGCTGCTCAAGTCCCCCATTCTCTCCCGGCCTCTCTGCGTGCCACCTCTTTCTCTCCCTCTCTCCTTCTCTCTCTCCCGCTCAAGCTTGTCCCGCTCCTTCTCGGCGTGCCTCTCCATCTTTCGTCGCTCGCGCTTCTCCTCTCTTTCCCGCTCCTTTTCGGAACGATCCTTGCCCTCCTTGCTTCTTTTCTTGAAGACAAGACTGCGCAGGCCTCTGCTTTCTCTTTCGCTTCTGCTCAAGTGCTCGAGCACATCGCTGTAGTTCCGATCTCCCCTGGCGTTCACTTGCGGCAAGGCGGTAGTCTCGCTTTCCGAGCCGTCTTCGTCGTACATTCCGCCAGGGGAATGCTGCGTCGGGACGATGGGACCCGCATGGTACGTTGAGATGGCCGTCGGTGTCGAGTGACCGGCGTCACCGTACACACTGCCTTCCATGCTTTGGATGCCAGTTGCCTGTGCGAGGGTCGAGTAAGAAGTCTGCTGAGATGGTCCGCGTGATGGCGTGTACGCGTGTGGGTTCGCGGGGTAGACACTGTTTGGCATGGTGAAGTTACTGCCTGCCATGCCCCCTGGTCCGTTCATCGGCCGAGGCCAGTCAGACTGGGGCTGAGGTCCAGGGCCCTGGTAACTGCCAGGACCAACACTATGGTGAGAGAGCAACTGCTCGCTAACGCCCATGCGTTCCTCAAATCCTCCGTGAGACGACCCCGGGGGCGTGTGTCTTCCATGGCTGCCAATGTCACCGCCCATGCTGCTCTCCCCGTCATCTTCGACATCCTCCTCGTCACTCGTCTCCTCAATGCTGCCTTTTACGCTTCCGGACTGGCTTGCGTTACCACCTTCGCAGCTAGGCGCATACCGGCTCGAGGAACGTGGGGTATTATTTGTCGATGCTGCTGAACGGGCAGGAGATGACGCCGCTATCCGATTCTGTGTGGCCCTCTGCGAGAGACTGCGGTTACTGCCGAGCGTTCCAGCGGTTGTCGAAGTGGTCGGTGTATCTGAGACGCGTTGCAGATCGCGTTCGCGCCCGGCAAATTCCCACGGGTCACGTTGCCAGGTCACATTGCCAGTCGCCCCTTGGATCGGCAAGCAGGGCGACATGGGGGACATCGGCCCGCCTTGGATCGGTAGAGTTCCGATTGTAGACGTTGGCGACATGGGGGCTGAAGGAATGGCGGAAGACGGCGCCGAAGTGCCCGATCCGGTACTCGTCTCCGTGTCTCTGTGCTTCCGCCTCAGACTGCCCAGTTCGAAACCGAGTGGCGGAGATTCTGTGGGTACCGGTGGAGGGTACTCGGACGCCGGAGAGATCGAGGTATGCTCCAGCTGTTCCACCAATTCTTCCCACTTGACACTGAGGGTGCTGCTTGGTCTTTCTGCGCGTTCGGCCCGTTCGAGACAGTCACGTGTTCGCGCATTGAGGGCGACACAGATGTTGTGGAACTTCGCCAGATCACCCTCCTCTTGCGCTAGGTTCTCAGCAAGCTCTCCCGTGTTGTCAAGCCACAAAGTTACCAATTCGGCAAAGTTCCGAGCGTGGTCAATGAGGTACGGCAGGCTTGGGAAACCTTCCCTGCTGGTGGGTGGCAAACGCTGCAAGATTGCGAGCGGCGTGCTGTACGAGGGAGGGATCGGCGAAACGGACGAGGTGTTCGGCGAAATCGAGCAGATATCGTCAATGAAATTCTTGAATTCGTGGCGGTGTCCGTTCAGGAACGAGTTCATGGGCTCCATCCACTGTTCTTTGGCGCCAAAGGTTGACATGTTGGCGAGACCCTGAAGCGACTTCGCAATCAGAGTCAAAGTGCGCCGAGCGCGCATCTTAGGGTGATCTATTGAATGTTAGCTGCATCCTATCTGGTCACGGCATGGACCAGCCAAACGTACCTTTCAGCAAACCGAAAAGCTTGGGGTTCAGAACAGCTGGGCAAAAGAATCGCAAGAATATGAAGCCGCTGACGGAACTATACGTAACCGTCCTCAGGAAGTCTCCATAGCGGTCCTCTGCGCATGCTCTGATGTGCCTGAAGATCAAACGCAACTCCGCAGGGCATCTGTGAACGCTCGAAGCAATGGCATCCCACATCTCTTCGGTCAGCCCAATGAGCCTCTTCCAGTTACGCTGCACCTCGTGCGGATCGCCAATGCGGTTCGGGTCGACTTCACACTCGGGATCGCGGTCTGCGATCTCCTGCAACTTTTCTCCAAGTGTTTCTTCGAGGTACTCTTTGCCAAGACGCTTCATGTGGAAGTCGAGAGCCTTGGTCAACAATGTGTTGCCGCGGAACAGCAAATTCGCCTCGAGTTTAGCATTGTTGCCCAGATCGCGGACGACCAATTCGCGATCGCCGGCGTTGGAGTAGGTCAAGTCACCAGCGTCGCCTGAACCGAGGCGACGACTGAAACGAAGCCGGCTGACTGACGTCTCCTTTGCTGTGCCATCGATCTCTTCCTCGACAAGGGCCATGATCCATTCGCCGGCTTGGCCAGAGACCTGGAAAATGTTGAGGAGGCATTCGCTCAACCTCTTGAGCTCCTGTGGTATCATCGTTGCGATCTGAAGGGTCAATCCGTTGGAGAAGCGATGTAACAGCTCTGACATTGGCTGATAATCCCGCGCCATCAGAATCACGCCTTCCTCTGCCTTGACGCGAACGAGCAGCTCGCCCACGGAATTCCCGTACATGTTGATCATGGGCCACCACTTTTCCACCTCTTGACCAGACTCAAGATCATCAAGATAGACGTCGACCTTTCCACAGGTCTGATCGAAAGAGATGCCTGCGTAGCCTCCGGAACTGTCGTTACCAGCAAAGGCTTCCCTTGCCAGGTCCTTGGCATAGATCTGAGCCTTTGCTCCATTGCTTGGCGGCGTTGTCGGTCTCTTTTTCAGCAGCAGGCTGGCTGTTGACATGGCCGCTGGCAAATCCTGAAAGTCGAACTCTTCCCGCCAGAACGGATCGGAAGCGTCTTTGATCATGGTCCTTGCCCGAGTCTCGCCATCCAAGAGGGCTTCGACATAATAGCCGCCTTGAAGTTCTTTGTTCCCCGATGAAGGTCGTGGCCCGTGGTGAATGGCGCGGCCCTCGCCAAACTTGGGGCTCAAGGGTGGGCTTAGCCGAGCCTCGATGATGCGAACGTTGAGAGAACGTTCCATGCGGAACATGTCTAGGGCGCTTTGCGCTTGGGCCAGCTGTGACGATTGCGACCCTGGCGACTGCAAATCTTCTGGAAGACTGATCGAAGGCTGTTTCGGGCCGTATAACTGGGGTATCGTAAATGCACGCAGAAGGACAAGCCAGACCTCGTATTGTACCCGCGAATCCAAGGACAGGAAAATCGGTCTGAGAAGGGAGAGGGAGGTGGAGGTGGAGGTGTACTGAGGATAAATAGCAATGCAAAAATCGCTGTCCAGAACGGTCGGATCCAGCCGCTGAACCGCACACCGCGAGAGTTGCGACAGCTGCACCACCGACACGAGCGTGACGTCAGTGTCCGAGTACAGCTTCAGCTCACCGTTCTCGCGCAGTGTGCAGGAAACACGTCGCCACCTGCGAGCACCGAAGCTCTGCATGCGAGTCGCTGCAGCAGGCCGAGCCGACCCAGCTGCCGCGGGTTGGGCAGACTTGGGATTACCGGCATTGCCGTATGATACATTTGTATCCCAAAAAATCATCTTTCCAACTTTTATTATCGGCGCCTCCTTCAAGAGAGAGATCTCCGAGTGCCTTCGGCTGTCGAGCGGTGGCCTGCCGCTTGCGCTCGAGAGTGGTTGCTGAGGCTTTGCCATTTTATTCTGGATTCCCTTGGGGCGGATGGGTTGCCAGCACATGAGAGCGGCAAACCATGAATCGTATTCCTCCTGGGTCGGAGGGCGCAGGTGAACCTCCAGGTTGGAATTGTGTAGGTTGACATCGATATAGGCGGTGTAGGATTCAGCGTCATACGCGGTCTTGACCCGACAGCCACGCAGATCCGGGATCAGGGTCCGATGGTAGGAGTTGTCGTTCTTGGGCTCATACACCAAACTGCCGGACTCTTCGTTGATGTAACAATACGACAACGCCCAAGGGCTTGCGTCTCCCCTTCTGAAAGCCAGCATGCCCTTCATCCGCCCACAAGTCGACCGCATGAGTTTCAGTATCTTCTTTGCGTCAGAGGCGGGGACGGGCGACACCCACGAATCCGGTTGGGCCGAGTGCGAATGGGGCAACGGAGAGGTCGGGCGCGGCGGCTGCTTCATGAGACGTGCCCGCGAGCCAGAGTTGTTCCGCGAAGAGGAAACGGGCGGGGGCGAGATGGTGGATGGGTGGCCGATGGAAGTGACGGTGTCGTCGAGTCCTTGAAAGGGGACTGGACCGGTCGAGTGGACTGAACCGATGCGGTGACGGTTCTTCTGGAACAGCGAAGCGGGCGAGCGGTCTCTCGACGTTCGTTCCTCCATGGTCCGGGTGCGCGGGCGGCTGGACGGCTCGCGGGAGCTCCTCATGGCGTACTCTCCATCGTTCGCCGTCGCCGCGGTCCGGTTGACCAAGCCGCGGTGCATGTGCTGGGAGCCGTCGCGGGCCAGGGTCTTGGGGGAGGTCGCGGGAGAGGTCGCGGTGCTGAAGTCGGCGGCCGGTTGGTCGTCGGGGGCCTGGGTGAAGGACTGGTCGATGTCTGGGTTCGACTCGGGGGTAACCGGACGGATGGTGGAGGAAGATTGCGAGAAGGATGCGCTGGGCAAGGGAGCGAACTGGGATTCATCCTGTGCGTAGGGTGCGTCTTCCGGGACAGAAGTCGCCGTCTTCTTGCGGCGCGAGGGCCGGGCGGTGTCCATGATGCTAGACGATGCTAGACTAGTCGACGGCCGTGCGGGTGGTGCTTGTGGTAGTAGGCCGGTGTCAGGCAAACGGCGCTCGTCGGCAGAGAGCACTCCGGCCGCCTTGAGACTGCAGACGTCTGCCACTGGCGCCCGCCGCGTGTAACGTGTGGTTGTGTATGCGTGACTGGCGAGCAGACTCGGCTGTGCGAGGCCCGAGCGAGAGGCAGACCTGCGCGGCGATAACGCAATGAACACGACCCGTAGCGATGGCGAGCGCCCGCATTGGTTTGCCGTCGGCGAGGGTTCGCTGGTGTGGAGGACGATCGTGCTGGCGCCGCGGGTCAGGGAGGCATGCGGGCGTCGGTCGTGCTGGGGGCTCGGGGGCAGGGCCGGGGCGTTCGCAGCTTCGCAGGAGCAGGAGGCGAGCGAGAGAGAAGGCTCGGTAAGCTCGGGGGTGCTGCGTCGTGCGTTCGCTCGCGCCGCAGAGTCGGTGGGAGGGAGGCGCGGCTCTGTGCGCGCTCTGCTGCGCGGGAATGGGCGGCGGTGGACGTGATGAGAGCGGTGTTTGTCAGGGCGGGCCTGGTGTTCGTGGTTCTGCCTTCGCTCGAGCGATGAATAGGGCCGGGCGCTCGTGCCAATGCGACAGGGAAGCCCTCAGCACCCAGCAGCAGTTCCCGCAGCGGTTAGGGCGCCTGCTCGGGGCGGGAAGAGAGACGCTCGGGCAGGCCTGATGCTCGACTCGCCTCTGGCGCTGGGTTGCCGGTGCCTGTCCATCGGTGCGGCTCCCCCCCGAGCAGCCCGCTGGAGTCCACCCAGGTGCATGCAGCGATCTGCTTGAGCACCGCCGTTGCACCGCGCAGGCTGACACACTCTCTCTCCCCTTGCGAGGCCAAGCCTTCGATCTGACGCTTCCACGCATGCATCCACGCCCGGCGTCGCTCAACTGCCCAACGGCGCCGCTCACCGCATGCAGCGCGCACTGAGCACCACCGCTCCACGCCCAGCCCGCCGGCGTGCCGCGCCCGCCCCCGTAGCATAGCCGTCGAATCGCAGCCCTGCCCGTCCGCTCCCAATCGGTGCCCGCCCCGCCCACGGCTAGTCGTCCAGCAGCAGCAGTCCAGCAGCAGTCCCCCAGCACTCCCCGTCAGCGTCGCCCAGCCTCGGGCGCCCGTCGTCTGCGAGCTGCGAGCTGCCGCTGCCGCTGCCGCCCCTGGAAGTCGTCCCAGACCCTTCGCTTGGAACAGCGCAGCGAGCACTCGAGCCACCCGCCGGGGCTCCCTGCGCCCTTTCTCATTACCGTGGCGCTGGGAACGGACAGCTGGCTGCCCGTTTGAACGCCTGCTGCTCCAGCATTGTACAAGGGCCACGAGCCATGTCAATAATTCTCCTATGTATCTATCTCTCCGAGCACCACATACGTGGCGCCACAGGGCCGAGCAATAATGGTGTTTCGTCCTGGCCTGCCGTTGTTTCGCCCCGGCTGTGACCTCGAAACACCCACCCTGCAGCCACCAATGTGTAATGACGGTGGGTTCCCAATTACCTTTTTCTAGCCTTGTATTGCTTTTGATTTTATTTTTTTTGTTTGCCGGGCGAACGGCCCGTATGCACCTGTGCTGCGCTGCGCTGCGCTGCGCTGCTGCACGCTGTACTATGTGCCCGCCCGGCCTCAATGGCCAGGCAATGGGGCCAGAAAGGCCGTCAGGCACCCATTGCCATGCGTCAGATTGTAGTCGGGCGCCGAATAAGGTCTTCGCCGCCATCTATTCTTTGATTGATTGCCTTACCCAGCTATAGAGCTTTTTTTCTTCCCAACCGTCATGTGCTTCCTGTCGTGTACCCGCCGACCGAATGCGCCTGCCGGGTCCGCGTGTCCAAGGCTGATCAGCACTTGGCTTCTTGGTCCCAAAAGCCACTCGGTCTTTAGCTATGAGCACCCAGCCTGAGCGACAGGAGACACATGTCCCGTGTTCCAGCCCAGTCGCGAGCAGCCAACACGTTGGGCTTCTGCCAATGAATCAGCATCCAGGTATCTGACAGCTAGTGAATCACTTGTCGACAAGTCGCCCCACTGCGTCCGGTGCACACTCCGTAAGCAAACGCAGCCCTGCCATTCTCGGTGCATTCAATAACAACTATCTCAATCATGACGTGTGTATTGACCGTCATCCATCACAATCGGTATAAACGTCCCAAATAGGGGTAAAAATCCCTCTTCATCATGCTCCAGCACGAAAGAAACTGAAAAGATAGATCCCACCCACAGAGAATCAAGAACGTAGAAAAACCATCACCGCGAAGGGGAATCTGCCTGCTGAAAGAGCAAACCACGCCAACATGCGCCCATGGTAAATCTTCTCGCCTGAGAAAAAGAAAAGAAAGGAAACAAACCTAGAGAGTCAGGCGGAAGCAAAAGGACGTCCACAGAAAAAAAAAAGCAGAAAAGGGGTACTCCCGCGAACCAAAGCATACCTAGCCATCTGCACAGGTCCACCCCCAGTTGAGCATCCTGAACACCCGGATTACCCGTACCTGCACCTGCGTGCATCACCCGTCATGACGACGGCCAAGTCCGAACCCATCAGCCCTTCTCATCATCGTCCTTGTTCCGCGTACAGTAAGCCTGCCAAGTAACACGTCGCAACGCGTGCGCAACCTCAATGGCCCTAGCTCCTCTACCTGAACGGCGGTCGATCTGAGCCTTCTGGTTCGAGACTAGCAGCGCTCATTGGTTGGCTGGGGCTTCTCGCACCGCTCAGGTCACCGCTGCCCGTCTTCCTCAATGCTTGTCGCATAGTCTCGACCATGAGCTCACCGCCGCTCAGCGGCGGGCTGTAGGCGCCCTGAGAAAGAGTCGGGCTTGCGGGCGCACCGCCTACACGTGGTGCCTTCGCGTCGATTCCTTTCATGCTGGGCGCACCGCTGGTAGGGGGGCTTGTGCCGACACCGCGAGAAGAAGCGGGGCTCCGGACAGGAGACGGCGAACGATTTGCAGTCGATGAGAGAGACATGTGGTGGATGGAGTCGCGGCTAGTCTCGGCGTGTTCTGCTTGCACGACATCTGCGAAAGAGATGAAGGACAGGCGACGCACGTCTTCCTTGTCAAAGGAGCCGTAGTTTGAACCATCGGCGCCGTCGTCCGTTTCCGACTTAGAGGCTACCTCGTCGATGGTTGGGGACGACACTGCCTCGGTCGACGCGGTGCTTGGGGGGATGCCAGATACTGCGGACTGGTGCGCGGCGTGCATTACGATCTCAACCTCATCGGGGTTCAGGTGATCGTCCGTGATGGCCTGCGCAGAGGCTTCCAGAACCGGCGGGATGTGATCTTCTGTTTGAATATGCGAGGGTATAGCGGGCGAAAGTTCACCCGGAAGGGTGCTCTCTTGCACATTGCGCTCGAATATTTGCGACGAAGCCGGCGAGTGGAGCCTCGGCGAGGAGGATCTGTAACCCCTGCTAGGGGACGCGGCGGATGAAGCATAGACGCGCGGACTGCTCTGAGGCGTGCTGACGAATGCCTGGCGAGCATCGATGGGCGGCGAATACCTTGGTGAAATAGGACGCACGGCGGCGCGCAGAGGCGTCGTCTGCTGCAGTTGCGAGGCTGCAGTCGCGTTTGCAGGCACGCCGGCGGGCGTGCGCGGCGGCGCCAGGTCCTGCTGCTTGACGGGCTTGTCCTCCTTCCTGTCGACGCTGTCCTTCTTCCGCCCCAATCCGAAGAAGCGGCGCTTGCCGGCGGACTTTGAGGTTGCGGTTGAGTCGTCGTGGGCGCCGTCGCCGTCGCCGGTGGTGCGGCGCTCCGGCAACAGGGCGACGGAGGAATTGCGCGGGCTGGGCCCAACGGGCATGGCCTTGGGCGGATCCTGCAGGGCGCTCATTGAGTCGCTCGTGTGCTCAGGTCCGGGAGTGTGTCGGCTTTGGCGGGCAGTAGTGGAGGAGATGCGAAGAGATGTTGGGGTTGCGCTGAAGAGCGGAATTGGGCGTGGGCGCGGCGCTGGGGGGGGCGAAGGCTTCAGGGCCGGAGTCAAGCAGGCGTCACGGCAGGCAGTGGGCGAATGCGCGGTATTAGGCAGGATTGGCCGGTCTGGGGCTCTTGGAGGGCGGCGTGTCTGAAGAGGACGGACGACGTGGTGAGTGTTTGGCGGGCGCTTCAGCGCAACGGCGGGCCAAGGCGCGTCATGTGCCAAATGACCCAAAAGTCCAAGCTTGGAAGGCTGCACTGGAAAGTCCAGGCCGCACCTCGTGGCAGGGCGAGTGGGGGATCACTCGGCGGGGACCAGCAGAAACCTGCTGGCCGGCGCGTCCGATCGTCGCAGCGTCGCATCTTCACGCCCCTGTTTGCAGGCGGCTTCGCAGCGCGGAGCTTGGTGCCAGGTGGGTTTCAGTGTTGGCCTGCCAATGACGACGGCGCCCCGATGTCACGCAGCACCGCGCCTCCACCGGCAGCCGCAGGCAGCTAAGCACCGTTGCCGGTAAGGGTCCGCCCCGCCAAGCGCGAAGGCAGCGGCGCGCCGGGCCTGCCCTTTTGGCCTTTTTCCTATCCTGCTGGCCTCCAGCCCCGACCCGCCCTCGCCGCCGCCGCCCACTCCCAGCCCACCCTCGCCGCCGCGCTGATTCAGGAGCCGCCGCCGCCCGTCGATCAAGCATCCAAAGCATCCCTATGACGCCGGTGGTAATGCGGATCGGCGCCCGTCACGTTTGGGCTTGATGGCAGGCAACACGAGGAGTCGGCCGCAGCCAGTGGGCAGCACGACACCGCTCGCCGCCACGCAGCCCGTCGGTACATATCGATTGATTGACCACCTTATCCGCGCCCCCGGCTGCACCCGCTCATTTCTTACCGTCTGCACGGAAATTATTGAACAGTCGAGCCAGCGTGCCAGCTTGCTAGGTAGGCCACGCCGTCGCATCCACGGGAGACACAAAATTCCTCAAGACTTTGCCCCATGCCGCAACGCGCCATGCCAATGATTCGAGAGCTGCTGCGTGACCCCAACGCTCGGTCTCTCGGCCGTGTTGCCCGGGCTTCGCGCAGTGCCTATTCGGGTAAGCCTACATCTACTTCACTGATGCCGTCATGATCTTCTGCGACTCGATGATTTGGGGCGGCCGCGGACGACTGCGCATCCACGTTACCAGCGCACCGCGGCGCCGGCTCGTCCTCAGTTGCGCGCATGCTGGCCCCTGGTTATCTCGGTAGAGCCCGTCCTACCCGAGTGCTGCCCAATCCGCGCCCTTCCAATCTTCTGGGTCCGGAGCATTCACAGCGACGTCTCGTTTGGCATCGACCAGCACTGTACTGAAACCAAGGTCTGGTGGTGGGTCCGCAGCCTGTACGGATCCGTACTCACCGACTCGTCTACTCCGGCTGCATCCCTGTCTGCTTGCTGCCCTATCGGCCGCGAACGTTTCGCCGTTGAAGTTACCTCGACAACCCCAACACTACTCAGGAACGACTCATGTTCACGGGCTGCTTCTGTCACAATGCGCAGACCGCCATGCCCGTTCGTTTAAATACCGCCGAGGCCAGTACAGAGAAAAACAAAACCTGTTCACAAGTGCACTCTCCATACCTTCCACGGAGCGTTCAGAGGCCCGCAGCTCGACCCTAACCCGAGTCGTTCTTTCGGTTCTGAAATTGCCGAACTGTAAATCGTATGCTAGTGTGGTTTGATCATGGCAGTGAGGAAGTTGCCGAGGCTCGTAGGATTTTCCCCTTAGCCGCCCGAAAGAACGATGTGCGAAAGGATTCTGGTCGTGCTCCTCTCCCGCACAAGCGCGCATCTTCGCCTAGTCTATCGCTTTAGACGCGCGGCTCATTAATCATGGTCGAAACTTCCGTGTGACACTTCTCTACTTACAACGGCACCCTAGAATACTACATGGCAGCCACTGAACCGGATGGATCTTTGAATCTTCTGTTGAGCAGTGACTGATTCTATAGTGTTGCCACTGACCTGTGGGGCTTACGTAGATGCCTTAGCATAGTCCGTTTGCTTAGACAGTAATTGGTAGTCACAACGGACTAGGAAGATCTCCAACTCTCGCATTGTTGTCAGGAGGTGGAAACCCCTAGAAAGTGCAGCCTACAAGAACCACGAACTCGATTTGCTCCGAGCATGAACACCTATTAAACCATTCGGATTATGAAACCCCTAGGCATCAATACTTTGAACCCCTGGCGCATGACTGGAGAAAGGCCAAAAATGAACTTCGGGTCCGTAACTCGGTAACACAACACACCCATGTCATCTCCCTTATGCCCATCACACTTCTTTGTCTCACACACGCTTCGTTTTCGTTGCCTTTCCGCCCCTACTTAGTCCCGATGGGATAGTGTCTTTGTTTAACATCTCATCACCCTTTCATTCTAATTCTTGGCCACTTGTCCCCCGCACCTAAATCCGACCTCCTATACGGCGATGCTATATGCAAATACATCTAAATCGGTACCGGAGCTGCGTGTATGTGACCATCAATACGGCCAATTGCCTAGTCTCTCGGAGGCGGCCAAAATGTTGCAGCCCGGACCTGAGTATGTCAAGAACCACCCCCTGTCCCGTTGCTGATGCGAATTACTCCTAGTATGCAAACATAAAACCAGACACAGAAAGTTGGACTTCCTTTCTGCAAACACCACAATACACGGTCCCACGATGCACAGATTGCTCGGTCATCCACTTCATTTTCCGGAATGCAAACACCTGCTCTGAATCTGATGTACATACTTTTTTGTTTTTTTTTTAAAAAAAAACCATCATCCTCCGTAGCCGTTTGCTACTAGTAATGCATGCCCGCCCCCTCTGCTACTAACGAGATATCGTTGTGAGCAAGCCGAAGCCTCCGAAAAGAAAAACAAAGGCAGATGAGAAATGCCCAAACTTCTCAAGCTGAGTATACTGAGTTTGGGGCGTGGATTTTTTGTTTTCCCACGTGGGGTTACATTGACCCCCTCGTCCGCATGAAAACCGCCGGTCTTCAATCAAAACGCCAAAAGGAAGGGAGCAATCGTAATCGTCCCGAGGAAAAGCAAATTAAACATCAAGTCCCAGACCGAAACCAAAAATTCGATCCGATGCCCCATTTACCGCTTCCTGGCAGCATTGTTCGCGAAAAGGAGCTTGAAGCCGTTCTTCAGTGCACGCATATCTGGGTAGTGGTTTTTCTGGAGCTCGAAAGCGTTTGGAATAACCTTCACAGGCCAGGAAGCGAGAGGAGCCTGCTGACCTGCTTTGAAGCAGAGGTGGAAGTACCCAGGGAACTTCGGGTTGATGCAGAAAGCGTACATGCTACGCCTGGGGTTAGCCTCCGTGTAGGTCGTAAGCCATTGTTCTGTGGGATCATGTTAGCAAATCGAGTTGTGAGTTTCCGAGGCAAAACGCTTACCAGTTTGCGCCCTGCTGCCGCTCTGGTACTTTTCGTCCGTCATCATCTCATCGACCTTCTTGGCCATGGCTTTGACGTGGAGTACGATCAACTCGTCGAGATCGCTGTAGGTGTACTTGCCACCAATCTTGAGAGTACGTCCCAGACTGAACTCGTTCTCCTTGTCCAACTCCAACACATCGATGTGCTGATAGATGTTGTCCGACACCTTCCAAGTAACAGCGAGGTGGTCCAATCCCTTGGAAGAAGGCCGGATAACGACGTCGCCCCGTCCCTGGGATCCAAGGTACTCCTCGGCCTGAGCGGCATTGAAGGGGCGGAAGAGAGGATGCTTGATGACGCGTTGAGCGCGACCGGTCTTGCTTTCCTTCTCTTTAGCTTCTGCATCCTTATCGCCCTTCTCTTGGTCATCCGCCCATTCGCCTCGAGGGCGGTCGATGTGTCGGTTGTGGCCATCCTTAAGCTGTTTCTCGTTGAAGGAAACCTGACATGACAGCGCCTTGCGATTGAGGAAGGTGACCTTTGCCTGCACGGTCTGGTTCGACTGGAACACTTGTCTCGGGTCAATGCCACGCTCTCCGCCAACATTGTTGGGGAACTCGGGTTCGTTGCAGATAGCTTCCATGCCGCAGTCCAAACGGCCTTCGATGTGGTCAGGGAAGACGCGTCGGATCTTGACGGGAACGATCATGCCCTCGGCTAACGATTCGCGAGTTTCTCCGGTGAGCATGGTGTAGATTTCGTCAGAAGTCATATAGGTGAACTTGTTGCGCAACTCCTCGTAAGGCACTTGCAGTTCAGCGCGAATTGTCTCGAGAGTGGCTCGCTTTCGCTGATGGAATTGCGCCTCCAGCTGCTCGGCGTATTCCTCCAGAACCAGATCGTTGACCTTTTCTTGGGCATCTTCACGGATGAGCCTCTTAACCACCGCACCGGGACCGTTCTCATCCTGTTCGGCTTTGATGTCCTCTTCGTCCATCTCGAGGGCATCCGCAGCCATCTTGCGACCAAGATCGTAATCTTCCGGATGCACGCGAGTGGAGTCGAGGTAGTCCGACTCTGGTTCGGTGGGGTCGTAGTTGATGTAAAGGAAACTGGCACAGTTCATCCAGACCTTGGGTCCAACGGCTGGCAGGATTTTCTTCTCCGGATCGCCAACAAGCTCGTCTCTCGTGAACACGACACCGTTGTTGAGGTTGCTGACTTTGAGAAGTTGTTGTGCCTTTCTCGGTCCAAGACCACAAACGTACGGGATGAGGTTTGAAAGGTAAGTATCGGTGAGAGCATCGTTGATCTCGATACCGACCAGGTTCACGATGTCCACCATCGCCATCTCCAAGTACTTCATGAGTTTGTCTTGCGGAAGAAGGATTTGGTTCGGATCGAATGAGACTGAAACGATGTCTTTGCCGAGAGCAGCGTACTCCTTCAGCGGGCTTTGCAAGAAACGAGCCAGTGCGATACAGTACCTCACCAAGGGAGGCTGACCAGGATGTTCCACGAGGGACCGGTCGCTGGTGTGGTACAGTCTCGCAATCTCATCATTGACCATGACGACCTCAAGCTTGTCACTCTTTTCGTTGCCATCCTCGTCTTCGTAATCAGCACAGTGCAGGTCGTGATCGTCCACAATTTGCTGAAGATCCTTGTAAAGCTTGCGTGTCTCCACCGAGAAGCCGGATACAGCAATGACATCGGGTCTCCGCCGCTGGATGAGCTCAACGAGGTCTTCGATGTCCTTGGCATCAGGGATGTACTTCTCCTTGTTTCCAGGTCGGAGGTCGTTGAACTTTCCTTGCTCAAGTACACGGCCCTCTTCGTCAACCCAGGCGTAGCAGACGGCATCACGACCAGGAATACCGTTACCGTTGGAAAGAGCGAGGACTCTAGGAATGGTACCAAGCTGCATACCCTTCGGTTTGTACGGCGCCTGATCCAGCTTCTCCGCGTATCTTTCCTTGCACTGCCTAGCCAGAGCGTTCTCGCACTCCGCCTTGACAGTCTCCTTGACACCTTTGGCAATTATCCTCTCGAGTTTGGGCAAGGCCATTTCCAGGAGGATTTCTGAACGGAATTTGTTCCAGTTTGTAGCACGATCGCTGGTTCCATCCGAGCTGAGCAGCGTCTTGAACTCTTCCTTGATCCTGTCATAATTTTGCAGGCGGACCTTGACCTCAACCATGCCCTCGTCCTCGGCTTTGAGCATCCGCAAAAACAGCTCAGGTCTTCTAGCCATGGCCGTGTATTCCTGGTTGCGCAGATACTTGAATTCGTAGTAAGGATGGTCCTCGGTGATTTTGCGGAGACCCTTCTCGGTTCGGTATATGTCGAAAAGACCACTGGTGTAGAAGGTGCGTCTCATAACACTCCTCATCCGGGGGCTCATGACAAGTTCTTCGGCAAACATTGCCTTCGCCGAGCGCAGGACCACAGCAGCAGTCTGGTACTCCGGAGGCTCCAAGAGGTGATCGGCCATATCCTCTGGCATTTCTTGAGGATCTTCGGGATACAAACGGTGGCCTTCTTTCTGCAGGTTCTTTGCGTAGTCGTCAGGGGTGATGCCAATGGCGCGAACAAGGTTGTAGACCTTGCTTGCCCGGATTCTTTCATAGACGGTGTTACCGCCACGCGTCCGTTTCTGGACACCAGTGCCGGCTTCAGCCTCCATGGTGTTGACGTCCTTGAGTTGGGCCGAATACGTGAAGTGGATGTAATCTTGAATGTCCTGAATCTCTTCGATCGATTCGGCCTTGGCGAGGAGCAACTCGAACACGGAGTCCTCGACGTTTGAAATGCTTCTCAGAGTGTCGTACGTCTTGATGAGAGCCTCGCGCTTCTCCGACAAAGCCCGGAACTTCAAGTCCAGTTCAAAGATCTCCCACAAATCCGCTTGAGTAAGGAGTCTCTGGGGGCCCGCATTTGCGTCAATGTCGTCCTGGTCCTGCTGCGAGCTGGAGTGGATCAAGTAATCCTTCCGGTGGTTGAAAATGAATGGAACCTCCAGATCCTCGATGTTCATGAGCTCCAGAACTTTGCGAACGGCCTTTTGGAACGGTTGTTCGCAGCTCTGGCTAAGCCGCTTCTTGGGCCAGAGGAGTTTGGACACCCAAAGAGACTCCACGCCCAAACGGTTGGCCATCTCATCCTCATCCAGTTCCAGTGGTTTGAAGGGTTTCCTAGCAAGCTGGAAGCGCTCAGGGACATCAGTAAAGCGGATCTCATTATCCTCGTCCGTCATCATCTTTTCAGCGAGCTGGGATGGCTCGAAGACATCCTTCAGCTCCAAGGGCTTTTCGTCTCCCATTTCCTCCTCATCTTTCTGCTCTTGAAGCTCCAAGGCCCAGTCATATTCCGTGCCATCACCGAAAGCGTTCCGGTAATCCTCCATCTCGGCCTCGTCCAATCCAGCTTCCGGGAAACCGACACCGGCAACGGGCCTCTTGCCAGGTCTGGCGACCTCTCGGTCCTCCTCATCCTGCAAACCCTCTTCGTCGTCAAAGACATCTTCTTCAATGAAGTCTGCGAACTCATCGGCAACGCCGCCCCTCTGTTCCCGTCGGGCCGGTCTCTCGTCATATCCGTCACCAAGGTCGTCGTCTTCATCAGAGAAGATGTCGTCAACACCGCGGGGGGCTCGTTCGGTTCGCTCTTCCCTATGGCCGCGTTTGAGGCGCTTAAATTTGGACTGTGGCATGTCAGAACTAGCTGGCTCAACCAGGGCACGCGAATACAAACCTGAGTAGGCTGCTCCCGAGGAACAGTCTCGCCGATGAGGTCAAGGTCTTCCTCGTCTAAAGCAGCCTCTTCTTCCTCGCGCTCAGCCCGCCGCCTCTTTTTCTTCTCGCGCCTGCGGGCGCGCCGCTCGTCGTCATCCTCCTCATCTTCGTCGACGATGAAGCCTTCCCGGATCTAGCACGGACGCAAGGTGAGCATGTTGACGCAATGGCAGATAGGTGGCGCAAGCACGTACAGCGGCGGCCGCTTCCTCATCGTCGTCCTCGTCTTCCTCCTCGCTGGAATCGTCTATGCCGCGTCTGTTGCGAGACGGCTTCTCGGCATTCTGGGCGCCATTCTCCTCATCGTAGTCGCCGTCGTCCGACTCGCTGCCGAGCTCAGCGGCAGTGTCCAGCAGGGGATGCGCCATGCTGTGAAGTTATGATCGGCCGGGGAGTCGCAAGGCGTGTGTAGCTGACGTGGCGAGGAAGCGGTGCGCCGCAAGGTGGGTGCGACACGAGGGCTGGCCGAGGTGCTCGAGCGCGTGGTGTCGATGAGATTGTCGGCGTCGCAGCAGCGCTGGTCACCGCGACGCCAGCGTGAACATGAAAGCTGAGCGCGCCAAGGCGGCGGCGTGCCAAGCACGCGCTCACCGCCCGCCGATTCGGGGGCTGACATAAGCGGCGCTCGGCCCGAGCCCGACCCCTCCGCGAGCGAGACAATGCGGCCCTGTCTCTGTGCGCCATGTCCTATGGGGTCCGGCAGCTATAGTTGCTCGTAACGGCCTCACATCATCACCTCGCTTACCAGGCGATGGCGCGCGCAAGGAGCGGGAAAACGCAGTGCATCTCGTCTGTAAGATCGCCAGCGCCCGCGGGCACATGTGAAACTGAACGTGGCCGCGTTGAGTTCTGAGCGACCCGCGCGGCGCTCTGAGCAGCGAGCGATGATTTCTGCGGATCATGCAGAGAGGAGCCTCCGCAGTGAAACAGCCCCGCTGGCGCTAGTCCGTGATATTCATGACTGCGACTCCGTCTCATTGTGCCGCTGGTCAAATAGCAGAGCTCCCGCGTCGCGGCCTGCAGGAACCAGTGTCGCCGTCTTACGCCTGCCCACCTGCTGCTCGCACGCTGATTGAACCGCCGCCCACTGCACGCCCCGTGCCCCACGCCGCAGCCAGCGGGTCACGACGTTCTCGACTGCAAACGCCCGCTAACCACCACCGCCGCCCAAAATCCTGTTCCAGCCCGCAGCCCGCCGTTGTCCTGTCCGCTCCCCTCGCTCGCTCGCCCCCCGAACAGCACCCCTCGTGCCGTTGCCCTTGAGCGACTCCAACTCTCGCCCCGGACCCACCGGCGCGCCCAAAGCGGCAATCCAATAGTTAGACGCCCTGCCCGACGGGCACCACACCCGGTACCTCCTTTCGCCAACGGACTCCCGATTGGCGCGCCACGCTCCCGCTGCAGCACCATCAGCTTTCCCGCCGCCGCGTCTCTTCAACTCCTGACCTCTTCTGCGGCCTCCAGCCCACCGCCCACCGCCCCCTCACACCACACCGAGCACAGTGACGCAACCACGCGCCCAACATGGCGGATTCTCAGTTCAAGGTCCGCACAATGAAGCGGAAGAACGTCAAGGGCCTGGCGCTTAATGCCGCCTCGCCGAAGCCCGCCATGTCGGGTGCCGACGCGCAGGTGCCCGGGTCGCGCCGCGACGACGATAAGGCCGCTGGCCAGCTGGAGATTGGCGTCGAGTTCAGGCTGGACCTGAGAGCGGAGGACCTGATCGTGATAAGAGAGCTCGGCCACGGCAATGGAGGAACCGTTAGCAAGGTCCAGCATGCCGCTACCAAGGCCATCATGGCCCGCAAGGTGAGTGCACTCGTCTGCACAGACGCGAAGCTCCTCCGGTTGCTGACAGTCCTCCGTCCAGATTATCCACGTCGAGGCCAAGAACGAAGTCCGCAAGCGCATTGTACGCGAGCTGCGCATCATGCACGACTGCGCCTGTCCCTACATCGTATCCTTCTATGGCGCCTTTCAGAATGAGTCGGGTGACGTTGTGATGTGTATGGAGTATATGGACTGCGGGTAAGGTGTACCATGGCTCCTGAAACCCCTTGGAGAAGGCTAACTGGACCTCAGCTCGCTTGACGGCATTTCGAAGCACTTCGGCCCTGTCCGCGTTGATGTACTTGGCAAGATCGCAGAAGCAGTACTGGGCGGCCTCTCATACCTCTACAAGCAACACCGCATCATGCACCGCGATATGAAACCGTCCAACATCCTGGTCAATTCGCGAGGACAGATTAAGATTTGCGACTTCGGTGTCTCGAGCGAGCTGGAGGGCTCGGTCGCCGAGACCTTCGTCGGCACCGGCACCTACATGGCCCCGGAGAGGATTCAGGGCGCAAAATACACGGTCAAGTCAGACGTTTGGAGCGTGGGATTGACTCTTATGGAGCTTGCCATTGGCAAATTCCCCTTTAACAGCGACGCCGACGACGAGACTGGTGGACCGCAGGGCATTCTTGATCTCTTGCAACAGATTGTGCTCGAGCCCGCGCCAAAACTTCCCAAGAGCGATGCTTTCCCGTCAATTCTGGAAGAAATGATCGCACGCTGCTTGATGAAGAATCCGGATGAGCGACCTACGCCTTGGGAGCTATATGTATGTGCCTACTCACCGCTATACCATATAACCTCCAAGCTGACTGGTGTTACAGGAATCGGACCCCTTCCTTATGGCCGCTAAGCGTACTCCGGTGGACCTCGAGGCGTGGGCAGTCAGCATGATGGAGCGCCAGAACCGCAAATCCCATCTGCAGCCGGCCCCAGCATCTGCTAAGATGCGTGAGCAGCTCCGCGCATCTCCGAGCCACAGCCCAACGCCGTCATCTGCCTCGAATGGTCGTCACACTCCCACCTCGAGCCATACTCCACGCTCAACCGGTAGCCAAGACTCGAGAGACGGTAGACCACAATATCCAGCTAGGACCAGCAGTACGGGCCAATTGTCTGGCGGTCAGCCCATGCAATTGCCGATCAGGCCGGCACCTCCGCCAAGCAACCCGCTTCCGCAGCCGCCGAGGAAAATTTGAACTCAGAAAGTGGAAGAAAGCAGTGCCGCATCCCGATAGGACCGAATCTCAGGGTGTCGTGCAAACCGGAGCGCAAATGGAATCAGAAAGTCGCATTCTGAACACGCATGAATAAGCCGTGTTTCAGGCGTTGATCCTTGCGCTGGTGTCCTTGGGAGACTCCTTTTACCGCGATGCGTTGGATTAGGTTGTTGGGGTTTTAGCATTCATCGGCGCCCCGATCCATATGGATTCCCTTATTTTCCGTCTCCCCCATGGATATTCAGTTCATGTCCGATTCCGAGAATCAGCCCACGCATCTTCTGGTAGGAGGGAATGGAGTTTCGGGTGTTCGCGGGATAGGATGCAGGAGGCTTATCAGGGGGAAATCGTTTCCAAGCTTTTTCGAAATTGTTGCGAAGAAGGAAAGAAATCTGCAATATATCAATGATATGGTTTGATCCTCGATCTTTCCCCGCCCGCTGATGTTTCCATTGTTAGATCGTCCTCACGAACTCGTTCCCTATATCTCCAGCCAATGCCAAGAAGTGGTGCTCATCTTTGCTCGCATGTATCGGGGGCCGAAACGCAGGGTGCATCGGAAACCGACACCGCGGAAACAGGACCCTTCATACGTTCTCCAAGAGACCATGAAACGAACGACTCGTAAGAACGCGCGGAATCTGGCGTATCCGTGCCACCCCTCCTCGGCAAGCAGACCGAATGAGGGAATGATCCGTAAGAAAATTTCTGAGACGACACCACGACTGCACCTCATACGAGGGGGGATGAAAGTACTTGAGCTGATGGGTGCGCGCCGCTGTGTCACTACGCGCCCTCACGTCCCAATAGTTGGTCCAATCTGGGCACTGACAATTGCGACTTCACTCACACAAAATATGTCAGGAAGGAAATTGGCCGAATGAAAATGGTGCTTAGAATACATCCTTTCATATGGAGGATGTCAGACTTCAACCAGCCGCTACCCCGAATCTTTCAGAGGTTCTCCAGTAAACACTCGCAACGACATGTGCCTTAGAATCAGGTCATGCAAATCCCTTCCAATCATCACCTGACCTCACCCATTCACATGTCCATGTCATGAGCTGGAAGAACGATGACTTGCAGAGAGAGAAAAGGAAGAAACTGATAACGGCGTATCCAAAGCAAACACAACATCCAAAAAAGCGACCGCTACAAAATCCGTTCTTCACTCTTTTCTCACGTTATCTAACAAGGCAGATCACAAAAAAAAAGGGAACTCCTCTGTCCTTAGAACGCGCAGGTACGCACGCAGCGACCATCAAACCATCGCTCTGAGTTCGCCCCCGCCCTTGAGTCAACGACAGCAAGATGAAAGCAGCCCATGCCCCTTAATTTCAACGACGTGTGGAAACGGAGCGGGAGCGGCCGAAGAAGGGTCATGAGCACAGGTCCAGAAAACGCCACTCCGGATGTGGCGCCGCCGCATTTGACTCCTTCAGGAATTGCAAGCGAAGAAGCTCTGGTGCGGAAGAGGGGAAGCATTGATAGTATGTACATACATACAAACAATATAGAACCGGACGTGCCCAAAAGCACATTTGCTAAATGCTTTTCAACTTGCACTCTATCCTTGTCTCCACGCAATTAATCAAACTCGTAGTACACATGTCATGACAAGCAGAAAATCCAAGTCGCCGGGTGTACAGACGTGCGAACGGTCGAGCATAGGAAAAGTCGATGCATGAGTGGACGTTATGGTTGAACCCCAGATTCCGGAATTAAATGTTTTTTTTTCTTTTCTCAAGTGTGACCAGCCAAATAGGAAGGCTATTTCTCTCCTCCCTGTAGACGCCTTCCAACGCCCCGCTCGTTCGAACACCGGCATTATGCATAGCTCGCAGCCACTGAACAGCACGCACTCTTGTGGTAGATGCAATTGCCTTTGAATCCCTATCCTCTTTCTGTCTCTTAAGAGAAAAACTTGGCATACGCCGCCTTCTCCTTCTTCTTGAACTCTGCAAGCCTCTTCTTAGCGTTGGCCAGGCCACTGAGGACTGCCGAGTCATTGGGTGCAAGCTTCTGAGCCGCCTCGTAGTCCTGGATGGCCTCCTCCTCACTCTTGCGGGCCTCACGGGCCTGAGCCCTGCGGAAGTATGCCTTGGCCTTGTCGGCGTCGGCAGTACCCGGGACCTCGAGCGCATAAGTCGCGCTCTTGGCGGCGCCTTCATACTCCTTCAACTTGTTCTGCAGCAGCGCGCTGTTGTTGTGAAGCTGGAAGCGGAGCGAGGACAATTGCTGCTTCGTCTCCGGAGGATCCTTCTCCTCGACCTCGGGGTTCTCGTTCAGGTAGCGAAGACCCTTCTGGTATTTGGCGAGACCAAGGCGGAGATCACCACCCTTGAAAGCCTTGTTGCCCATGTCCTTCAGTTCGCCGGCAATCTTGGCAATCTGAGGCGCAGTGAGCTCCTCGGACTGATCCTCCGGGAAGTCTTCATAGGGGTCACCGGTGCTGTCAGGAGCGCGTTCGGTGCATTTTTCGTAGTCCTCACCAGTGAGCTCGCCGCAATCTGTCATGAAAAGGAAAAGTGAGCACCAGTCCACTACGTGCAGAGGCGAGGAAGCGGAAGCATACCAGCAATGATGGGAAAGTTCTCCGGGGAAGGCCTGTCCTGGGCAGCCGTAGGCAGGTTCTCGAGCTGACGCACAATCGACTTGCCGTTGATGACCTCGCCGAAAACAACGTGCTTGCCGTCCAGGTGGGGAGTGGGCACGGTAGTGACGAAGAATTGGGAGCCGTTGGTACCAGGGCCGGCGTTGGCCATGGACAGCAGGAAAGGCTTCTCATGCTTCAGCTCGAAGTTCTCATCCTCGAACTTCTCGCCGTAGATGCTCTCGCCGCCAGTGCCGTTGCCTGCGGTGAAATCACCACCCTGGATCATGAACTGCTTGATCACACGGTGGAAACCAGAGCCCTTGTAGTGCAGCGGCTTGCCCGACTTGCCCTCGCCCTTCTCGCCAGTGCAGAGGGCGCGGAAGTTCTCGGCGGTCTTGGGGACAACTATGACGGATGTTGGTTACGACGAGGCCAAGGTCAGGTGGGAGCGACGGGGTGCTTACTGTCATTGTACTGCGAAGGGTCAGCGCTGCCGGAAGCTGGACGCGCAAGGGTAGGGAGCACTTACAAGCTCGAAGGCAACGCGGCCGGCGGGCTGAGAGCCGACTTGGATGTCGAAGAAGACACGGGAGCGCTCTGTTTTTTGAAGGGTCAGCATGCGGCTAGGCAGCTTCGCGCGGGGTCGCACGCACTCTGCTCGGCCATTGTTGGGTTGTATGTGGTGACAGGAGGTGTAGACAGCGACAGGAACGAGGCAGGATGCAGGATGCGCGCTTGGAGAGGACGTGCGAGTTGCAGATGAAAGCACAGCCGAAAATATGCGCGCGAAGTCGTGGAGAGCAGGCTGGAGTCGCGGCTTCAGGAAGATTCCATTCGGCAATGACGCCCGAGCGCGGGCCGATTGCTGCCCTTCGCGCTCCTCAGGGCCCAACCGCCGCAAAACCACCACACGCACTCGCGATCTGCAGCAGGGAACATCCTCCAGCCTCAACTGTGCCTCAATCCCCAAAAGTCGTTGCCGCCGTCTCCGCGAACCGCACCACGCTCGAGTGCAAACGGCAACCGCGCCACTCACTCCGGACTCGGCGACGGCCATTCATTTTACTCGACTGCATCAAACTAACGTCTTGGCTCCATAGAGCTGGTCGTACTCGTAACAGAGGACTCCGCCCTTGATGTCCATCACGTCTCCGACCGTCACGTTCTCCGCGTTCACGCCCAACGTCATCGGGAAGTCCAAGGTGACGTTCCCTCCCTGCGCGTTGTCGTAGTCCATGAGATAGATGGGACCAGATATGTCCGTCAGTCGCGCATCAAGGTCCATCGCCTGCCATGACCACCACACGCGGTCGAGGTTGCCGTGGTGCATGTAGAAAATGGGCTGCACGGCTGTCAGCCTATCCTCCAGCCACACGTTCGGAGAGCACTCACATCCGAAGGGCTTGCGTATAGATCTCCCATCTGACCGTACGTCCCACCAACACCGTAGTGGCCACCTCCGTGAACGCCGGATGCATCAAACGATGGACCGCCTTCCACGACCCTGTCAAACCAGCCAAAGTCTGTCTGGGCCAGGGTCAATTGGGTCTGGTTCATCCCAAGGTACCGCCCGGCAAAATACGGACTGAAGTCGCGGGCGAGGCACCGCGGATTGCCGCTAAGATCGCTCGAAGGTCCCAAGTTGACTGTCAAGTTTGCAAACGGGCCATCTTGAATACAACCTCCGCCGGTGCGGCCTGGCACGGAAAGCGGATCAGACACGTTGACTGGAATCAGCAATCCATTGCCTCCAAAGCCATATACAGGATCAAAGACGGGCGAATTGAGGAAGTTTGTTTCCGACGTTACGTCCAAAGTCCAGTCCCAGTACGGCTGGGCTCCCGTGTAGCCGCACTCGTTGCGAAGACCCTGCTCGTATGTTGCGGTGAACCATCGGTGCCAAGCCAGAAAATGACCCTGTACGAAAGCTGTTAGCACACGATGGATTTATTGAAAGGCTCCGCAGACTGGCGATCCGGCTTGGACCTCGATGCGACTGCCGAGACATTCAACTCTGTTGAGATCTGCACAGATCGTCCGCTCCGACCTCGGCCTTGTGAGTAGTTTCAACGGTCAAACGGGACTGACTGACCGTGTAGTGAATATCAAAAGTCAATATTGATGTTAGCCTGCTGTATTGACGTCAGAGGCTGCAGGCATACCTGGTTGATATGTGTCGCTACGAGATCTTCAAAGCGAGAGCGGACGCCGGGCGCGTCTGCTTTTGGGGTGATTGGAGGCTTCGTCAAGAAGCATTGCACCGCGTCAATATACTCAAGCTTTTCGTCATTGCTAAGAGTGCGCCTGGAATTTCGGAAACGTTCAGCCTCCAACCTTGCAGGCGGCGAGGCGTCCCGCCTCATCCTGCCGGCAGTTCTGAAATAACTCACCACTCCTTACGGACGATGGGGCTTCCACAAGCAGCCGCATTTCGCGCCTGGGACGGAGCAGCGTCCGTTCCTGAAGCCAAGGCCAACACCCCTAAAAGAAGGAGAACGCCACACTTGCGAAGGCTTGCCATGAGTGGATTGACGAAGCAGCTTGCGAATCAACAGCTGCCGATCTTGCGATCTTCGGGCTAGGGACCTCGTCGCGGGTCACGCTCGCTCTCGGGAGGTTCGGCAGTTGATCAATGTGGCCAAAAGTTTATCAGAGGGGTCCTCTAACTGACGTGCAGGGCTGTTAAGACCGAGAGGGGGTTCGGTGTTACTTGGGCGGAGGAAGAGAGCATCACAGACTCTCTTTAATACACGCCCGAGATCTACGCATACGAGCAAGGAGGAATCGCCAGCTCCACTGCCGAGCCGTGCGAGCTCCTCAGCTGTGCCGCACACAAATCCTCATGCACCCGTCCAGACTTCGGGATGCTGGACGACAGCTCAAGCGAGCCGAAGGCGTCCGATGGCGGCTGACAGAGATTCCGCGCAAGTCTGGTCAGTGCGCCGCCCGGGTGGCGCCACGATGCGGCGCCTTCACAAAAAGCTTCACGAGTCTCGCACTCTCGGTCGCGCAGAAAGGGCTGCGAGCGGTCGTCCCGATGGCTGCACCATGAAACATTAGCTGCGCGGGTCGGCCAGACTGTACGACGTCCAGGCATGCGCCTATCAACCGGGCGCGGCTAAAGGTGGTGCAGCCTCTCCGCTGACGGACAGCGACGCAGCGGGCTAGTTGCCAAATGGGCGCCACATGCCCGCCAGTACTGACCCACTGCGGAGCGAGGGCGACCACGATCGGGCTGGGAAGCTGAAGCCAGACGGCAGCTCCGCCGACTCAGCATGCCTGGAGTCCTGGACAGTGCCGAGCCATTTGTCTCGAGCGGGACGACAGACAACGGCTGCGAAGGGCAGTGACTGGCACTCCACATTGGCCTGCATCATGCGTCTCCGTGCACCACGACCAGGGGGCAAATTGCGAACACGCCCGCGGCCAATCGCTCCTCGCTGCTTCGTCGGCGATCTCCAAATGATGGGGTCAGACCGGCCAGCCTGCGCCCCGGCTGCTGCCGTCTCCCGGACAAGGCGCACGCGGACAGCCTGGTTATGTATGCCACGAGCTTCCCTCTCCAGCGTCGAAGATAGATGGGCTTCCCGCCCATGCATTCCGCTCCCGCTGTTCGACGCCCGCCGCTACGGCCAGAATAATTCATCTCTCTCCCCCGCGTCTTGTTCCTTATCCCCAGAGCCCGCATTCGATCCTCTCATGACTCCGGTCAATCCACTCGCCGATAGTGCTCGCTCAGCTTCATCGTCCCGCCCACCATGGCGCCGAACGACTTTGGCCCAACCATCGAGGTGACGGCCTTTACCCTCGTCACTGTCTCCACCGCCATTGTTACTCTGAGGTATGTCCCTCTGTGAAGCGTTGATGTTTCGGTGCGGAATCTAATTGAACCCCTAGGTTGTACTGCAATGTTCATCTGTTGAAGAGGGCTGGTCTCTCCGATGTCTTCATGAGTTTTGCAGTGGTGCGTCACCCGACGATCCCTCCACATTCCGAGGACCTTGTCTTACAAAGTCGCGTAGATCTTGACTTGGGCCGTGGCCGTCATCAACCATTTTCAAGTCAAGTATGGCTCAGGCAAACACTCCTCTACCTTGTCATCGGTATGAAGTCTTCGCGAAGCACCATTAGATATAGCTGCTAATGGCGCGCAGTCGAAAACGTCTCTTGAAGGCACTCTGAAGTCATGTAATTAACAAGATACCCTTGGGTCTTTTTTCCCTTCTCGTACTAATCATCACTAGGGTACTCCTTCCAAATCGCCTATCTCGTCGATCTCCTCTTCGTAAAGCTCTCGATACTGTGTTTCTACTGCACCATCTGCGACCAGAGATGGTTCCGTACCGTCATTTACGCCATGATGGGTATAGTCGGGAGCTTTACGACTGCCATGATCTTCGTCAACGCCTTCGAATGCCCCAAGCCCTCGGACGCCTTTACGGTTGAGATCATCATGGCCGGCCTGGGATCCTGCAGGGACCTGCATTCAATGTATTTTGCGCAAGCCGGCTTCAACATCGCAAGCGACATGGTCATTATGCTGATCCCGGTTCCTCTACTCGCACGTCTTCAGATGCCCAGGTCGAGGCGACTTGCGCTGTTTGGCATCTTCAGTGTCGGCTTCGTTGCGGTACTGGCATCCATACTACGGGTCTGGACATTATCAATCTGGGCCAAATCATCCGACGTTCCGTATTCCGGTGGGCCGATTCTCATATGGAGCCAGATCGAATTGAATGCAGCAATCGTCTCGGCCTCGTTTCCCGCAATGAAGGCCCTCTTCGCACACACCCTCTCCGACAACAGCTCGACGCGAAAGTCTTCCAATGGCGCGCGCTATTTCAAATACAGCTACGGCGCGAATTCTGCGGACAAATCCAAGGGAGTGAATGCAAAGGACAGCATCATGAGCTTGAAGACGCTGTCGTTCGCCAAGAGTGGATCAGGCGAGACTCGAGCGTCAAAAACATTGATCGGGAGCCATCACGGGACGCGGAGCCTTGAAACCGGACATAGCGACGAAGAAATGTTCTTCGACGAGCCGGCCGGCCAAGATACCGTTGTCGAGAGCGGCAAGAACTCGTCCGACGTGCACAGAGAACGGGCTACTGGAATAGAAGCGCCCCCACCAACGTTCGCCACACACCCGGGAATCATGAAAAGCCTGACGGTGGAGCAGACGAGCGAAGACGCGACGGGGCGCCCTCAATATTACAGATCCCACTATCTGCGCTAACACTGCACATTCATGAGAGATGACTACCCTTCACGGCGGACAGGTTAGCTTGGTTTGGGTTGGTTTATGGCATTGTGCATGGGTTTGGCGAACAGTGGCTATACCAACATTCTTACGGCGGGTTATCTCCTTCACAAAAAGCTCTCGGCCGGGTAGGGCAAAGGCCCGGGAACAGTCAATCGCTATTTCCTTTTCCTTTCGAGATACCAAACATACGTACGCATTCCACAATACCAGAGCGGATATAGCTTTAGCCTCTCGGAAAAGGCTCCTCTATCTCGACTGCCAACAGTCCGTCCCGGACTACAGCCGGTGCTCAGGTCCGCTGTAACAGATGCCGAAATCCAGCCCACTCCATCGGGAAACCAAGAAGAAGAACATGGCCCCCCTGGTCCGAAGAAGCGGGGCTGGTTGATTGCCACCTACCTAACTCAGCTACCTAGCCAGCCCCTGCAGCGGCCGCCAATGCAGGTGATGTGACGGACGACCGTTTCGTTGTAGGTAGGTAGCTGTGTTTTGACATGGACCCAAGGCAAGTCCCTTCCCTATCTCCCGTCTCCACTTTTTACACACGACGAAAGACCGGG